>NW_022144090.1:0-11659 GCF_007565055.1 Rhinopithecus roxellana
TAATTTGTGTCAATTCTTCCCGTCCAATGTCTTTCAAGTCATTCAACCCCATTATTTCCTCACTTTTAAAGATATATTTCATCTTCAGGTTTCATGTGCAATTTCTGGGCCTTCATTTCTGATGCCATGAAAGAACATCATAATGCAAGGGTGAGAAGATGTCATTAGCATGGGAACATAGGAACAACTTTTAATCTGCTGTAGTTAATTAATACAAAATGTTTCACAAAATGTATGCCAAAAATTGATCATCGTACAGCATTGGGTCTTGGTATAATTGTTGAAAATAATGTGGTCTATATTGTGTACTGGGTTGCCATTTATTAAAAGATGATGTCAGTTCCTTTTACAACAAACCACACAAATTCTGCATTGCCTGTAGGACAAGGTTCAAACTTCTTGGAAAGCCATACAAATCTCAACAATATAATTTTGGCACATATATCTCCTACAATGTGTGTGTATATGAGTTATGAAGAGTTATGGGCCAGGTGCGGTGGCTCACACCTGTAATCCCAGAACTTTGGGAGGCCGAGACGGGTGGATCACCTGAGGTCAGCAGTTCGAGACCAGTCTGACCAACATGGTGAAACCCAATCTCTACTGAAACTACAAAATTAGCCAGGTGTGCTGGTGGGCGCCTGTAATCTCAGCTACTTGGGAGGTTGAGGCGGGAGAATCTCTTGAACGCAGGAGGCAGAGGTTGCAGTGAGCCGAGATCATGCCATTGCATTCCAGCCTGGGCAACAAGAGTAAAACTCCATCTCAAAAAAAACAAAAACAAAAACAAAAGTTATGAATTGTTGGAATAACTCTAGGCACATACATACATACCTCGTAGGATTCATATACTATAGAACATCAATGTATGACAATTGACTATGAACTAGTAATTAATAGTCATTATAGAGCAGACTGCTGTCAATTTTACTTAAATCAGCATGTCTCTAAGAAGTCAAAATTGTACCATACCCACTTTGGCTCTTTTTCAAATGCACTGTGGGGAGGTGTCTATCTACAAGGTAATTAATGAAACATTTTATTTTCAATCTCAGTCTATTGTGGTCTTTATAAATTCCTAGTTTTAATCTGAGAATTTTTATACATTTAAGTAATTTTACTAAAATGAGAAAAATGTGAAGACATTACCAAATAAAGGAGTCAAGTTAAATATTAGGGAAGACAGGAATGCAAGGGACATTATAAAAATACAATTGGCCCTTGAGCAACAGCGGGGTTAGGATGCTGACCTCCTGCACAGCCAAAACTCTGCAGATAACTTTCAATCCCCTGGAACTTAACTACTAATAGCCTACTGTTGACTGGAAGCCTTACAGAAAACATTATCATTAGTACATATCTATTAGGTCCTGTATTTGTACAGAAAAGTCAGCTGGAGAAAATAAATTGTTATTAAGAAAATTATAAGAGATAATATATTTACTCTCTGGTAAGTGGAAGTGTATTATTAAGGTCTTCGTCGTCTTTGTCCTCACATTAGGTAGGCTGAGGAGGAGAAGAAATGGGAAGGGTTGGTCTTGTCTGAAGAGTGGCAGAGGCGGAAGAAAATCCATGTATAATGAATCTGTGGAGTTCAAACCTGCGTTGTTCAACCTGTGTTACAATATTATTATTGCAGTCTAAAGCATCCTGGCAGCATACAAAACTTGCTACCCTGTTTCCTAATTTCTATTTCCTTTCAACTATAATACTTTTCCCAATTCCAATGAAATACTTTCTTTTTCATAGTGCAAATGTTTTAAAAATTTAAGAGTAAATGAGACCTAATGTTAATTCAACTATTCAAATTAAAGAAAACTTATTGGACATTTATTATTTACACAGCACAGTTTCAGTGCTAACAATTATAACTTTCTAACAACTCACAGTGTAATTGAAGAGATAGTTGCATAAATATTTCTGTACAATAAAGAAAGAGACTCATTCCCTTTCTGTGCTCTAAGACTTTCACTGAATGGCACTCTTGACCACCCAGTAGAAAGAACAATTTATCTGCTTCTGCTTCCTCCATTTTCTTTGAGTCAGAGTCTCGCTCTGTCACCCAGGCTGGAGTGCAGTGGCGTGATCTTGGCTCACTGCAACTTCCGCCTTTCGGGTTCACTCCATTCTCCTGCCTCAGCCTCCCGAGTAGCTGGGACTGCAGGAACCCACCACCACACCCGGCTAATTTTTTGTATTTTTAGTAGAGACGGGGTTTCACTGTGTTGGTCAGGATGGCCTGGATCTCCTGACATTGTGATCTGCTCATCTTGGCCTCCCAAACTGCTGGGATTACAGGTGTGAGCCATGGCACCTGGCCCGTATTCTCTTTCAAAAGGAGTCACCAACCTTGGTGAATCATATTTTCCACCAATCATTTTTGCTCTTCCCTGGCATCTTCTATCTATCTACCCACTTATCCACCTAAATGCATATATAAATAAGTAAGTCGTATACCTTCACTATCTATATTTACCACATTATCATGTCTCATTGATTCTGTCTCCACAATAATAAATCTTAAATGTGTCTACCACTATGGCAGTGACCGACTCTAAACAACACCAGAGTAGGCATTTTAAAAAGTATATTGAATCCTGTCTATTCCTAGCTTAAGCACAAATTTATCACTGTTATATGTAACACTCTGCATGTTCTCAACTCATCCTTGATTCCTCCTACTAGCACATATTTACTGAGAGCCCAAGAATGCCAAGCTCAGTGCTGGATATACAATAGTGCAGAAGATGCATATGTTGTCTGGCTTTTAGCAATCTTGTATTCTGGTTGAGGATACAGAAACAAGCATGTTAGTAAACAAATCAATTATAATACATTTTGATGAATGCCATAAAGAAAACAGATTTGGTTCTAAACCATAATGGGATTAGGGAGCACCTATTAGATAGAGTAGGGAGTAAAACCAATGACAAGATTACTTAAGAAGAAAAGGCTTCGACTGAAGGAGCTAGCCACAGGAAGAGTGGGGACAAAGCATTTCAGGCACAGGGATCTGCATGTCTAAAATCCATGAAATAGGGACCAGAAAAAAGCCTGAGTGAAACAATCCAAGTAATGTAAAAGGTAGTAGAGAAGTGGTAGAGAAGTAAGTAAGGGCTTGTTGATTTGATTTGGCTGTGTCCCCATGCAAATCTCATCTTGAATTTTAGTTTCTATAATGCCCACATGTCCTAGAAGGGACCAGGTGGAGATAATTGAATCATGGGGGCAGCTCCCCCCATCCTGTTCTCATGATAGTGAGTTATCTCTCATGAGATCTGATGGTTTTATAAGAGGTCTCCCCTCTTTGCTGGGCATTCATTCTCCCTTCTGCTGCACTGTCAAGAGGTACCTTCCAACATGATTGTTAAGTTTTTTGAGACCTGTCTAGCAACGCAGAAGCATGAGTCAATTAAACCTCTTTCCTTTATAATAAATTCCCAGTCTCAGGTATATCTTTATTAGCAGTGACAATGGACTAATGCACTTGTATTTGTTTGTTTGTTTGTTTTCATAACAATTACACAAACTTACTGGCTTCAAACAACACACAGTTATTACCTAACTCACAGTATTTGTAGGGAGGGAGTCTGGACATAGATTAACTGGTGCTCAGCTCAGAATCACAGTCTCACAAGGCTGCAATCATGGTGTTGGCCAATGTCTTTTTTTCTGGAGCTTAGTTTACATGGTTGTCGGCAGGTTTCATTTTCTTGTGCTTGTATAACTGAGGTATCCATTTTTCACTAGTTTCCAGCCAAGGTTCATTCTCAACTCTTATAGGTCATTCAAAGTTCCTTGCCACATGAACGCCTCACAGACCGCTTTATAACATGCTATCTGACTTCTTTAAAGCCAGCAGGAGAATCTCTTGCTCCCATCTGCTGTAATGTGATCTTATATAATTGTGTAATTACACAGTGACATCTTTGCCGAATTCTATTGGTTACAAACAAGTCACAGTTTTCATTGCACTCAAACAAAGAGGGTTGTGCAAAGACATGACTCATTGGGGACCATCTTAGCATGCTTCTGCTGCAAGACTCAATCATGTAAGTCATAGTTAGGAATTTGGATTTATTCTGAGTGGAATGAGATGTGGAAGGGAAGGAAGAAAGATGGAAGGAAAATAGTTAATGAGGCTCAAATCATGTCCCAGGGAATTATGAGGAAAGGTGTACTTAATTCTATTTATTGACTCAGATATTTATCGGAGAACATGGGCTCTAGGATAATAGGACTGGTGGATGAACACAGAAAGAGGTAACATCAGAGGAAGATAACACCTTTGCATAATCTGCAGGTAGATATGAGCAGGATGTGCTTGGGGAAGAGCAAGTAGCACACACTTATCAAAGTGCTCAGGAGGCACCAGTTCAATAGTACGTAGAAACCCAATGGATTTGAAAGCAGTAGGTTATTTTATATGGTCTTAAATGGAATCTATATTATCAGATATCTTAGTTTGGAAGGTAAGCCTGGTGCTACCAATAGAGAGAATGAATTGGAGGAAGGATTTATCACACCAGTTAAGGAGATCATTATTTTCAAAGAATTAACAAAATTTTTAATACATTTTGAAATCTTTGAACTGCACATCAAGCATCAGAATAAGTTTCTTTAAAAATGCCGCATCCTAATTAGTACGTGGAATAAAACTTTGGTTTGTTTGCAGGGACTCCTCTGAAGGATGAAGGTTTTAACACATCTAGAAAGAACTAGGTACTCTGCCTTTAATTAGTGAGTTTTAGTTTTAGGACAAAGGACCTAGGGGTAAGGAATAAGGGTTTGTAATCTATGTGTCTGCTAAGTAGAAAATTATTACTTCCATTGGAACTGGAATCCTGGTTCCTCTGTTTAATCTTTGCATCCCCAGTCCCTGACAACATACTAGATCCTTCAAAATTATTTTTAAATGGACAAATAAATGGTCACATCAAATAAATGTTATTATTATTGAAACCTCCAGAGCACCACCTCTGTCCATCCCCTCTTTCCTGCTGTTTTTTAACCTCCTGATATCAAAAGACATCAAGAGATTTGAGGCATATTCTAATCTTAAAATCTCAATGCATTAATTTTTATCTTACTTTGTATTAAAATGAAGTTGTGTAGATTGTCTTATTCATAGGCTCTATGTAATGTATCAGATAATTCACAAGATGTACGGCAAACTTAAATTGCTTGAGTACTAATGATTATACAGAGATTTGCACTGTTTTTGAAATTAAAGTTAGATAATTCTTTATCTTAAAATTTCTTCGAATGCCATTCTGGGTTATGAATGACTATACCCTGGGATATTAGTTCAGATGAAATAAGCGATAATTGTGAGAAAAGATAAAATAGAAGAAACCAATGTTTATTAGTGCATGACTAAAGGTATATTTGATATTTTCTTCAACACAAATATTTAAATATCCTTTCTGGAACTTTTAAAATAAATAGCATATTAGCTTTTAGAATTATTTAGAATGCTTATGTGTTCTTGTTCATTGATTTTCATTATTATTAAAGAAGGATAATGCTTTTTCCTTTTAAATAATTCTAGCAGGCCGGTTATAGTGGCTCATGCCTATCATCCAATGCTTTTGGGAGGCTAAGGAAGGAGGATTGCTTGAGGTCATAAGTTCAAGACCAGCCTGGGCAACATAGTGACACCCTGTCTCTACAAAACTTAAAAATAAATAGCCAGGCATGATGACGCTGAGGTGGCAGGATCATTTGAACACAAGAAGTCGAGGATGATGTAAACTGTGATCAGTGATCATGCCACTACATTTCAGCCTGGGCATCAGAGAGAGACCCTGTCTCAAACAAATAAAAATACAATCCTGTTCAATATACACAAGCCAATAAATACGATTCACCACATAAACAGATTAAAAGCAAAAACCATATAATCATCTCAATAGACTGAGAAAAAGCTATCGATAAAATCCAATATCTGTTCATGGTAAAAAAATCAACAGACCAGTCATTGAAAGAACATACCTCAAAATGATGAGAGCCATCTATTGACAAACCCATAGTCAACATTACACTGAATGGGCAAAAGCTGGAACTATTCCTGTTGAGAACTGAAACAAGACAAGGGTGTCCATGCTCACCACCCCCAGTATTCAAGCTGGAAGTCCTAGCCAGAGCAGTTAGGCAAAAGAAATAAAAGGCATCCAAATAGGAAAAGAGGAGGTCAAATGATCTCTCTTCACTGACAATGTGATTTTATACTTAGAAAATGCTAAATAATCCACCAAAAGCCTTCTAGAATGGGTAAATGACTTCACTAAAGTTTCAGGATGCAAAGTCAATGTGCAAAAACCAGTAGCATTTCTATACACCAATAACATCCAGGTTGAGATTCAAATCAAGAACACAATCCCATTTATAATAATGACATACACAAAAATGAAATACATGGGAATATAGCTAACCAAGGAGATGAAAGATCTCTACAAGGAGATCTGCAAAACACTGCTGAAACAAATTAGAAATGACAAATAAATGGAAAAACAGTCCATGCTCATGAATTAGAAGAATCAATATCATTAAAATGACCATACTGCCCAAAGCAATTTACAGATTCAACACTCCTCCTATCAAACTACCAATGTCATTCTTCACAGAGTTAGAAATACTGTTCTAAAATTCATATGGAACTGAAAAAGAACCCGAATAGCCAAAGCAATTCAAAACCAAAAAAAAAAAAAAAGACAAAGCTAGTGGCATCACACAACTCACCTTCAAATTATACTATAAGGCTACAATAACCAAAACAGCATAGTAATGGTACAAAAACAGACACATAGACCAATGGAACAAAATAGAGAACTCAAGAATAAAGTCACACACCTATCAATTATCTGATCTTCGACAAGGCCAATAGAAACAAGCAATGGAGAAAGGACTTCTTATTCAATAAATGATACTGGGATAATGAATACGTAGAATGCATTCATATGCAGAATGAAACTGGACCCTTACCTTTCACTATATACAAAAATTAACTCAAGATGGATTAAAGATTTAAACAAAGATTTCAAACTATAAAAATCCTAGAAGAAAACCTAGGAAATACTTCTTTTGATATTGGCCTTGGCTAACTTTTGGCTAAGTCCCCAAAAGCAATTGCAGCAAACCCCAAAATTGACAACCTAGAGAACTGGAGAAAATATAATGGAGATAGATGAGTTAATATGTGCAACCTGCTTAGAAAAGCACCTATTGCTTGGGAAATGCTGTATACAGATTAGCCATGACTAGTAAATTTTGGAAAAGAATAGCTTTTATTTTATTGTCTAAAGGGATTGTATATTTCAACAGGATACTGTATAGATTATGCAGTGAAGGAATATACTTTGTTAGAAACCAGCAAAGAAGTAAAAATAGAAAAGAAACAGTTGAACCATGCTTTTATGAATATTTATGTACCTAAAATTAATTTCTGTTGCTTTCACTAATGGAGGATTATTTGAAAGAGCAACTATTTCTTCTACCCAATTCATTTTCTCAAAAGATTATAGCTATGTCTCTACTCTCTCCTTTATGATAAAGTTTGAGATTTTTTGTTGTTGTTTGGATTTTCTTAACGTATGTGTTTTGTTCGGCTAAAATATTATCTCTTTTTACTTATTTTACCTGGACTATTTATAATCCTGTTTTAGGTTTGCATAGGCTTTTATCTAACTCAGATTTTTTTTCTTAGACTATGTGTTTTAGTATTCCTTCTATTCCAAATATTCATATTTCTCACTCTTCTCAATCTTTCTCAGAATAATTACTTTTTTCAGCTTTTTTCCATGATTTTTAAAATTTGCCTTTAATAAGCAACAATTTTTCATGTTATTTTTCTGATTTATGTATTTAGCTTTCCTTGGTTCATTGCAAATTTAAATTTAATATTTTTTTTAGTTTCCTTTTTGATTTTCTTTACCTTTACCTCTCTCCTTTTAATTTTCTTATTTTCTTTTCAGCTTATCTTTATTAACTTTCTGTTCATATTTCATTGAAATCATCATGTCTTCCTGTATTTGATGTAGCTGTCAAACTCTATACAGCATTTCTCTTCTAAAAAATGTAGTTATTACTTTGAACTTCTTTTCTAAATAATGTAGTTATATTGATTCTAATTATAAATAATGATTTTTCCTTCTTTACTGCAGAAAAATTTTGTAGGCATAATCCCGCCCTCCCTGACTGCTCCCCCCCTCCTCCACACACACAGACATACACTTAAATAAGTAAAGTCTATCCAGATTTGGCATTGCCAACAAACAGAAACCACGGGCCATAGATTGTTTTTGGCCCCACTTTTTATTTACTTAAGAATTATGGTCACACTGAACTATCTAAACAGATGTGCATGGCTCCAATCCAGTTACCATTGTGAATGGTAGTATGTGTGTGTGTGTGTGTGTGTATATGTTTTCCCCAACGGAGATCTGCTAGAGCCTCTCCTACCCTCATGAGCTGATTACTCATCACTGTGACTATATGGTGTACATGAAAAAGTTTAGCCTTGTTTATTTTCTTGCCTTCTTGCCTCTGCTAATATCCAGAGCACTTGACCTCAAAGAGATATATTTACCAGAACTCATTACCTGAATACAAATAAAAAGAGAAATACTGATGGGAAATACAGATGAGGGGACCCAAAATGCTGGAATTTCAAAACACAGCACTAAGAGTATTGACACCGCTGGCCAATACATTGATTAGCATGAGTCTTGAATGAGTAAGAAATGCAAGATCAATTGACTTTTACATGGATAGCATATGATATTTCTGGCAGCATAGAAAAGATGAGTCACCATTTGAACATGGCAACTGATTTAAGTTGATCTTGTCAGTTGAAATTCTTTCCATATTATGAAAATACATTGCATGAAAATCTTACCTAATGGGGTTTAGTGTGTGTATGTATATTGATGTTATTGCTATTTTTTATCTGTGTATGTGCATTTTCAATGAAAAATAGGAGAGTCTGTGTTGGTGATTGATCATCAGATACCACATTAAATCAGAAATAGAGACATTCATTTTAAGTAGGATAACAGGACTGCCACTACTCATATAAGCATTATAGTGAATCCTACTCACTATAAATATTATTTACCTGATCTGCATGAATAGAAGGTCTTCATTTATCCTCTTATTCAGTTTAATTTAACAGATATAATTTTTCACTTTGTCTTGTTTTGGTGCAGGGTGGAGACAATAACTACAGTGAACTGTCTTTTCTTCATTAAGTGTATTTACTTATTACTTATGACTTTCTTGTTTAAAAAGCAGCCATGCAGAGCACAAGATTGTATTAGCTATCATAAGGGAAGAATTTTAAAAGTGCTTGCAAGAAACTGTTCAGTCTTCTTTGACATGGTTTCGGTATCTACTGTTCTTGCTTCAGCTTTCCACATATAGGAATTTCTAGGTAGTATGGAAAAAGAAGAATAGCATTCCAGTTATTTTGGGCTTGTATGTAACTTAATTGCATACTAGCCAAAAAAAAATTTGATTTCTGAATACCTTCTATATCTATTCTGCCTTTTTCCTAGAAGAAGGAGAAGGAGGAAGAGAGAAGAGACGGAGGAAAATTGAAAATTTTTGCCTTGCTCTTCCTGCTCCCATCTCAAACCCTAAAATAACAGTTCTACAGATGAGTAAGTCTTGGTACAAATGAGCCTCTGCATTACAGAATGAGAATCCTATGATAAATTTGGATAGAAAATGAGTTATATATTTTCTCTTATTTTACATTCAAAAAGAATACAATTTATTTTGTATTATTTGATGTGTAGAGAAATCTGTTTTTGTAAATCCACAAAGATCCTTTGTAAATCCATACACAAATCTTCACTGTTGCCTCATTTCCATATTTTTTATTTGGTTGATTCAGAAGCACATCTTGCCTTTTCCTACATAAATGTGGTAGTACATGAAGACTCTTTAAAGACAAATTATTAGTTAATCATATGAATAAATTTGATTGGAAGAAATTCTATTTCTTTCCTTGCTTTCCAATACTGATTGACGGAAGTTATAAGATGTGCAGATGCTAATTAGAGATACTTGCAAAGGCTGTGCATCAGACATGACTTGTGTATATGCTGAGTAGTGTATGCTGAGAAAATCTGGATCAGTACTCTACTGATAGCACTAGACAGGTCATCAAGACAAAGTCAACAAAGAAACAATGGACTCAAACTATACCCTAGAACAAATCGACTTAACAGATGTTTACAGAACATTCTACCCCAACTTCAGAATATACATTCTATTCATCAACACATGGAACTTTCTCCAAGACAGACTATGTGATAGGCACAAAACAAGTCTCAAATTTAAGAAAATCTAAATTATATCAAGTACTCTCTCAGATCACAATGGAATAAAATTGGAAATCAACTCCAAAAGAAACCCTTGAAACCATGCAAATACTTGGAAATTAAATAACCTGCCTCCTGAATTGTCATTGCATCAACAATGAAATCAATTTGAAAATTTTAAAAAATTCTTTGAATAGAATAATAGTGACAAAACCTATAAAAAAACCCTCTGGGATATAGCAAAAGCACTGCTAAGAGGAAAGTTCATAGCATAAATGCCTACATCAAAAAATCTGAAAGAGCACAAATAGTCTAAAGTCACACCTCAAGGAATTAGAGAAATAAAAACAAACCATACCCAAATCCAGCAGAGGAAAGAAATAACCAAGATCAGAGCAGAACTATATGAAATTGAAAAAATACAAAAGATAAATGAAATGAAAAGCTAGTTCTTGAAAAGATAAAGTTCATAAACCATTAGTGAAAATAACCAAGAAAAAAAGAGAGCAGATCCAAATAACCTCAATTAGAAATGAAACAGGTGATATTACAACTGATACCACAGCAATACAAAAGATCATTTAAGGCTACTATGAATACCTTTACATGCATAAACGAGAAAACGTGGAGGAGATGGGTAAATTCCTGGAAATATACAACCCTTCTAGATTAAACCAGGAAAAAATAGAAACTCTGAACAAACCGATATCAAGCAGCAAGATTGAAATGGTAATTTTAAACGTTTCCAACAATAAAAAAGTCCAGTACCAGATGGATTCATAGTTGAATTCTATCAGACATTTAAAGAAGAATTGGTACCAATCCTATTGACACTATTCCAAAAGATAAAGAGGGAATCCTCCTTGGAACTTTCTGTGAAGCCACTGTCACCCTAATACTAAAACCAGGATAGGATATAACAAAAAAAGAAAACTACAGACCAGTATCCCTGATGAACACAAATCCTCACAAAATACTAGCTAACTGAATCTAACAGTATATCAAAAAGATAATCCACCATAATCAACTAGGTTTCATACCAGGGATGTGAGGATGGTTTAACATACATGAGTCAATAAATGTGATACACCACAGAAATAGTATTAAAAATGAAAACCACATGATCATCTCAAAGGTACAGAAAAAGCATTTGACAAAATTCAGCATCAGTTTATGATTAAAACCCTCAGCATCATTGGCATAGAAAGGACATATCTTAAGGGATAGAGTAAACAGACAACCCACAAAGTGAGAGAAAATTACAGCCATCGATACTTCTGAAAAGGGAACTAAAGAAACAAATAACTACAAATAGAATCAAACAAAAAGCAAAA
>NW_022144091.1:0-8280 GCF_007565055.1 Rhinopithecus roxellana
CCGGACAATTGGTGCTGGTCAGCTGCTGCAGCCTGACCAGCGAGAGCTGAAGCAGGGCGAGGTATCGCCTCACCTGGAAGCGCAAGGGGGAAGGGGATCCGTTTTCCTAGCCAGGGGAACTGAGATACACAACACCTGGAAAATCGGGTAACTCCCACCCCAATACTGCGCTGTAAGCATACAGGCACACCAGGAGAATATATCCCACACCTGGCCGGGAGGGTCCCACACCCACGAAGCCTCCCTCACTGCTAACACAGCAGTCTGCCGCGATCTATCCGCAAGACAGCAGCGAGGCTAGGGGAGGGGCGCCCGCCATTGCTGAGGCTTAAGTAGGTAAACAAAGCCGCTGGGAAGCTCGAACTGGGTGGAGCTCACAGCAGCTGAAGGAAGCCTGCCTGTCTCTGTAGTCTCCACCTCTGGGGACAGCGCACAGCTGAAGACCAACAGGGGAAGTAGCGGGAGCCGGTGCAGACGCGAACGACTCTGTCTGACAGCTTTGGGGAGAGCCGTGGATCTCCCAACGTGGAGGTTGAGATCTGAGAACGGACAGACTGCCTGCTCAGGTGTGTCCCTGACCCCTGAGTAGCCTAGCTGGGAGAAATCCCCCACTAGGGGCAGTCTGACACCCCACACCTCACAGGGTAGAGTACACCCCTGAGAGGAAACTTCCAAAGGAAGAATCAGACAGGTACACTCGTTGTTCAGCAATATTCTATCTTCGGCAACCTCTGCTGCTGATACCCAGGCAAACAGGGTCTGGAGTGGACCTCAAGCAATCTCCAACAGACCAACAGACAGTCCTTCTGACTGTCAGAAGGAAAACTATCAAACAGGAAGGACACCTATACCAAAACCCAATCAGTACGTCACCACCATCAAAGACCAGAGACAGATAAAACCACAAAGATGGGGAAGAAGCAGGGCAGAAAAGCTGGAAATTCAAAAAATAAGAGCGCATCTCCCCCTGCAAAGGAGCGCAGCCCATCGCCAGCAACGGATCAAAGCTGGTCAGAGAATGACTTGGACGAGAGGAGAGAAGAAGGCTTCAGTCCATCAAACTTATCAGAGCTAAAGGAGGAATTACGTACCCAGCGCAAAGAAACTAAAAATCTTGAAAAAAGAGTGGAAGAATTGACAGCTAGACTAATTAATGCAGAGAAGATCATAAACGAAATGACAGAGATGAAAACCATGACACGAGAAATACGTGACAAATGCACAAGCTTCAGTAACCGACTCGATCAACTGGAAGAAAGAGTATCAGCCATTGAAGATCAAATGAATGAAATGAAGCGAGAAGAGAAACCAAAAGAAAAAAGAAGAAAAAGAAATGAGCAAAGCCTGCAAGAAGTATGGGATTATGTAAAAAGACCAAATCTACGTCTGATTGGGGTGCCTGAAAGTGAGGGGGAAAATGGAACCAAGTTGGAAAACACTCTTCAGGATATCATCCAGGAGAACTTCCCCAACCTAGTAGGGCAGGCCAACATTCAAATTCAGGAAATACAGAGAACGCCACAAAGATACTCCTCCAGAAGAGCAACTCCAAGACACATAATTGCCAGATTCACCAAAGTTGAAATGAAGGAAAAAATCTTAAGGGCAGCCAGAGAGAAAGGTCGGGTTACCCACAAAGGGAAGCCCATCAGACTAACAGCAGATCTCTCGGCAGAAACTCTACAAGCCAGAAGAGAGTGGGGGCCAATATTCAACGTTCTTTTTTTTTTTTTTTTTTTTTTTTTTTTTTTTTTTTTTTTTTTTTTTTTTTTTTTTGAGGCGGAGTCTCGCTCTGTCGCCCGGGCTGGAGTGCAGTGGCCGGATCTCAGCTCACTGCAAGCTCCGCCTCCCGGGTTTACGCCATTCTCCTGCCTCAGCCTCCCGAGTAGCTGGGACTACAGGCGCCCGCCACCTCGCCCGGCTAGATTTTTTGTATTTTTAGTAGAGACGGGGTTTCACCGTGTTAGCCAGGATGGTCTCGATCTCCTGACCTCGTGATCCGCCCGTCTCGGCCTCCCAAAGTGCTGGGATTACAGGCTTGAGCCACCGCGCCCGGCCTCAACGTTCTTAAAGAAAAGAATTTTCAACCCAGAATTTCATATCCAGCCAAACTAAGTTTCATAAGTGAAGGAGAAATAAAATCCTTTACAGATAAGCAAATGCTTAGAGATTTTCTCACCACCAGGCCTGCCTTACAAGAGACCCTGAAGGAAGCCCTAAACATGGAAAGGAACAACCGGTACCAGCCATTGCAAAAACATGCCAAAATGTAAAGACCATCGAGCCTAGGAAGAAACTGCATCAACTAACGAGCAAAATAACCAGTTAATATCATAATGGCAGGATCAAGTTCACACATAACAATATTAACCTTAAATGTTAATGGACTAAATGCTCCAATTAAAAGACACAGACTGGAAAACTGGATAAAGAGTCAAGACCCATCAGTCTGCTGTATTCAGGAGACCCATCTCACATACAGAGACATACATAGGCTCAAAATAAAGGGATGGAGGAAGATCTACCAAGCAAATGGAGAACAAAAAAAAGCAGGGGTTGCGATCCTTGATTCTGATAAAACAGACTTTAAACCATCAAAGATCAAAAGAGACAAAGAAGGCCATTACATAATGGTAAAGGGATCAATTCAACAGGAAGAGCTAACTCTCCTAAATATATATGCACCCAATAAAGGAGCACCCAGATTCATAAAGCAAGTCCTTAGAGACTTACAAAGAGACTTAGACTCCCATACAATAATAATGGGAGACTTCAACACTCCGCTGTGAACATTAGACAGATCAACGAGACAGAAAGTTAACAAGGATATCCAGGAATTGAACTCATCTCTGCACCAAGCGGACCTAATATACATCTATAGAACTCTCCACCCCAAATCAACAGAATATACATTCTTCTCAGCACCACATCGCACATATTCCAAAATTGACCACATAATTGGAAGTAAAGCACTACTCAGCAAATATAAAAGAACAGAAATTATAACAAACTGTCTCTTAGACCACAGTGCAATCAAACTAGAACTCAGGACTAAGAAACTCAATCAAAACCGCTCAACTACATGGACACTGAACAACCTGCTCCTGAATGACTACTGGGTACATAACGAAATGAAAGCGGAAATAAAGATGTTCTTTGAAACCAATGAGAACAAAGATACAACATACCAGAATCTCTGGGACACATTTAAAGCAGTGTGTAGAGGGAAATTTATAGCACTAAATGCCCACAAGAGAAAGCAGGAAAGATCTAAAATTGACACTCTAACATCACAATTAAAAGAACTAGAGAGGCAAGAGCAAACACATTCAAAAGCTAGCAGAAGGCAAGAATTAGCTAAGATCAGAGCCGAACTGAAGGAGATAGAGACACAGAAAACCCTCCAAAAAATCAATGAATCCAGGAGTTGGTTTTTTGAAAAGATCAACAAAATTGACAGACCGCTAGCAAGGCTAATAAAAAAGAAAAGAGAGAGGAATCAAATAGATGCAATAAAAAATGATAAAGGGGATATCACCACTGACCCCACAGAAATACAAACTACCATCAGAGAATACTATAAACGCCTCTACGCAAATCAACTAGAAAATCTAGAAGAAATGGATAATTTTCTGGACACTTACACTCTCCCAAGGCTAAACCAGGAAGAAGTTGAATCCCTGAATAGACCAATAGCAGGCTCTGAAATTGAGGCAACAATTAATAGACTACCCACCAAAAAAAGTCCAGGACCAGATGGATTCACAGCTGAATTCTACCAGAGGTCCAAGGAGGAGCTGGTACCATTCCTTCTGAAACTATTCCAATCAATAGAAAAAGAGGGAATCCTCCCTAACTCATTTTATGAGGCCAACATCATCCTGATACCAAAGCCTGGCAGAGACACAACAAAAAAAGAGAATTTAAGACCAATATCCCTGATGAACATTGATGCAAAAATTCTCAATAAAATACTGACAAACCAGATTCAGCAGCACATCAAAAAGCTTATCCACCATGATCAAGTGGGCTTCATCCCTGGGATGCAAGGCTGGTTCAACATTCACAAATCAATAAACGTAATCCAGCATATAAACAGAACCAAAGACAAGAACCACATGATTGTCTCAATAGATGCAGAAAAGGCTTTTGACAAAATTCAACAGCCCTTCATGCTAAAAACGCTCAATAAATTCGGTATTGATGGAACGTACCTCAAAATAATAAGAGCTATTTATGACAAACCCACAGCTAATATCATACTGAATGGGCAAAAACTGGAAAAATTCCCTTTGAAAACGGGCACAAGACAGGGATGCCCTCTCTCACCACTCCTATTCAACATAGTCTTGGAAGTTCTGGCTAGGGCAATCAGGCAAGAGAAAGAAATCAAGGGTATCTAGTTAGGAAAAGAAGAAGTCAAGTTGTCCCTGTTTGCAGATGACATGATTGTATATTTAGAAAACCCCATCGTCTCAGCCCAAAATCTCCTTAATCTGATAAGCAACTTCAGCAAAGTCTCAGGATACAAAATTAATGTGCAAAAATCACAAGCATTCTTATACACCAGTAACAGACAAGCAGAGAGCCAAATCAGGAATGAACTTCCATTCACAATTGCTTCAAAGAGAATAAAATACCTAGGAATCCAGCTTATAAGGGATGTAAAGGACCTCTTCAAGGAGAACTACAAACCACTGCTCAGTGAAATCAAAGAGGACACAAACAAATGGAAGAACATACCATGCTCATGGATAGGAAGAATCAATATCGTGAAAATGGCCATACTCCCCAAGGTTATTTATAGATTCAATGCCATCCCCATCAAGCTACCAATGAGTTTCTTCACAGAATTGGAAAAAACGGCTTTAAAGTTCATATGGAACCAAAAAAGAGCCCGCATTGCCAAGACAATCCTAAGTCAAAAGGACAAAGCTGGAGGCGTCACGCTACCTGACTTCAAACTATACTACAAGGCTAAAGTAACCAAAACAGCATGGTACTGGTACCAAAACAGAGCTATAGACCAATGGAACAGAACAGAGTCCTCAGAAACAATACCACACATCTACAGCCATCTGATCTTTGACAAACCTGAGAGAAACAAGAAATGGGGACAGGATTCCCTATTTAATAAATGGTGCTGGGAAAATTGGCTAGCCATAAGTAGAAAGCTGAAACTGGATCCTTTCCTTACCCCTTATACGAAGATTAATTCAAGATGGATTAGAGACTTAAATGTTACACCTAATACCATAAAAACCCTAGAAGAAAATCTAGGTAGTACCTTTCAGGACATAGGCATGGGTAAGGACTTCATGTCTAAAACACCAAAAGCAACGGCAGCAAAAGCCAAAATTGACAAATGGGATCTAATTAAACTAAAGAGCTTTTGCACAGCAAAAGAAACTACCATCAGAGTGAACAGGCAACCTACAGAATGGGAGAAAATTTTTGCAAACTACTCATCTGACAAAGGGCTAATATCCAGAATCTACAAAGAACTCAAACAAGTATACGAGAAAAAAACAAACAACCCCATCAAAAAGTGGGGAAAGGATATGAACAGACATTTCTCAAAAGAAGATATTCATACAGCCAACAGACACATGAAAAAATGCTCATCATCACTCGCCATCAGAGAAATGCAAGTCAAAACCACAGTGAGATACCATCTCACACCAGTTAGAATGGCAATCATTAAGAAGTCAGGAAACAACAGGTGTTGGAGAGGATGTGGAGAAATAGGAACACTTTTACACTGTTGGTGGGATTGTAAACTAGTTCAACCATTGTGGAAAACAGTATGGCAATTCCTCAAGGATCTAGAACTAGATGTACCATATGACCCAGCCATCCCACTACTGGGTATATACCCAAAGGATTATAAATTATTCTACTACAAAGACACATGTACACATATGTTTATTGTGGCACTATTCACAATAGCAAAGACTTGGAATCAACCCAAATGTCCATCTGTGACAGACTGGATTAAGAAAATGTGGCACATATACACCATGGAATACTATGCAGCCATAAAAAAGGATGAGTTTGCGTCCTTTGTAGGGACATGGATGCAGCTGGAAACCACATTCTTAGCAAACTATCACAAGAAGAGAAAACCAAACACCGCATGTTCTCACTCATAGGTGGGAACTGAACAATGAGATCACTTGGACTCGGGAAGGGGAACATCACGCACTGGGGCCTATCATGGGGAGGGGGGAGGTGGCAGGAGGGAGGGATTGCATTGGGGAGTTATACATGATATAAATGATGAATTGATGGGTGCTGACGAGTTGATGGGTGCAGTACACCAACATGGCATAATGATACATATGTAACAAACCTGCACGTTATGCACATGTACCCTAGAACTTAAAGTATAATAAAAAAAATAAAAATAAAAATAAAAAAAAAAGAAAGGAATGGAATACGGAGTGGAATGGAATGGAATGGAATGAAATGGAATATCGAATGGAATGGAATGGAATATGGAATGGAATGGAATGCCATATCGAATGGAATGGAATGGAATGGAACTGAATGGAATGCAATGGAATATGGAATGGAATGGAATGGAATGGAATGGAATGGAAAAATGGAATGGAATGGAATATGGAATGGAATGGAATATCGGATGGAATGGAATTAAAAGTAACTGAATGGAATAGAATGGTATGGAATGGAATATGGAATAGAATGGAGTATGGAATGGAATATAGAAAGGAATGGAATATGGAATGGAATGGAACTGAAACGAATGGAACATAATAGAATGGAACGGAATATGAAATGGAATGGAAGGGAATGGAATGGAATGCAATGCAATGGAATATGGAGTGGAAAGGAATATGGAATGGAATGAAATGCAATGGAATATTGAATGGAATGGAATATGGAATGAAATGGAATCTAATATGGAATGGAATGGAATGCAGTGGAATATGGAATGTAATGTAATATGTAATGGATGGAATATGGAATTCAATGGAATGGAATATGTAATGCAATGGAATGGAACGGAATACGAAATGGAATAGAATGGATACGAATGGAATGGAATGCAATGGAATGCAATAAGGAGTGGAATGTAACGGAATGGCATATGGTATGGAATGGAATGGAATGGAATGAAATATGGAATGGAATGGAATACAGAATTGAATGGAATGGATCAGAACGGAATGGAATATGGAAAGAAATGAAATGGAATGGAATGGAGATGGAATGGAATGGAATGGAATGGAATATGGAATGGATAGAAGGAATGGAATATGGAAAGGAATGCAAATTGGAACTGATTGTAATGGAATGGAATAGAATGGATTGGAATATGGAATGCAAAAGAATGGAATGCAGTGGAATGGATTATGGAATGGAATGAAATAATGGAATGTGCATGGATAGAAATAGCGGAATGGAATGGAGAAGGATTGGAATGGAATGGAAGGGAAAGGATGGAATGGAATAGAATGGAATTGGATGGGGGGAAAAAATTTAATGGAATGGAAGCGAATTTGGGTGTAATTGAATGCAACGAAACAATGGAAGCGAATTATGAAAATGGAATGGAATGGAACAAGAGGTAACAGATAGAATAGAAATGGAAATATGCCGACACATGGCATGAATATGGAATGGAATAAATATGGAATGGAAATGGATATGGATGTAGACTATGGAATGGAATGGAATGGAATGGATGGGATGGAATGTGGATGTTTATATGAATGTAGTGGAATGGAATGGTATATGTATAAAGAGTAATGGAATGAATGGAATCGAATAAAATGGATGATGGAATGGAATTGAAAAGAAAATGGTATGGAATGTGAATATGGAACTCGGCAATAGAATTGAATGGAAAGGCAGTGAAGTGAATATGGAGAGCCCGGAATGGAATGGTAATGTGGAAAATGATTGGTAATGGATCTGGAGCGGAATTGATGCATATGGATCTGGATAGGAATATGGATGGAATTGAATGTGAGAAGAAGGGATGGAATATGGAAAGGATATAATTGAAGAATGGATTATAATGAACGAATGGAATGGAACGGGATTGAATGGAATGGAATGGAATGGCATATCGGATTTGAATGGAATGCATGGAATAGAATATGGAAGGCAATAGAAAGGAATTAAATGCTAATGGAATGCTGCAGTGCAATGGATTATGGAATGGTATGGAATGGAATATGTAGGAATGAGTGGAATATGGAATGGGATTGAATTTATGGAATTGTATGAAATGGGGGGCTCACGGCAATATGT
>NW_022144092.1:0-2420 GCF_007565055.1 Rhinopithecus roxellana
AAGTGATATTGGGAGCCTATTGGGGCCCATGGTGATAAAGGAAATATCCTCACATAATAACTAAAGAGAAGCTTTCTGAGAAACTGCATTGCCAAGTGTGAATGCAACTCACAGAGTTACACGTTTCTCTTCAGTGATCAGTTTGTTAGCACAGTTTTCTGGAAATCTGCAATTAGATACTTCACAGCGCAATGAACATTACAGTGACAAAGGAAATATCCACAGATGAAAACTAGAAAGAAGCTTTCTTAGAAACTTCTTGGTGATGTGTGAATTCATCTCGCAGAGTTACACTTATGTTTCGTGGAGCAGTCCATTAACACTGTCTTTGAGGAATCTGAGAAGGGCTTCTTTGTATCACATTGAGGCCTACGCTGATAAAGGAAATTTAATCCGTTCAAAACGTAAAAGAAGCTTTCTGAGAAACTTCTTTCTGATCTGTGAGTTCATCTCACAGAGTTACAAAATCTGCCTCAAGAAGCAGTTTGCTAACACTCTTTTCGTGGAATCTGCAAAGTGATATTTGGGAGCCTATTGGGGCCCATGGTGATAAAGGAAATATCCTCACATAATAACTAAAGAGAAGCTTTCTGAGAAACTGCATTGCCAAGTGTGAATGCAACCCACAGAGTTACACGTTTCTCTTCAGTGATCAGTTTGTTAGCACAGTTTTCTAGAAATCTGCAATTAGATACTTCATAGCGCAATGAACATTACAGTGACAAAGGAAATATGCACAGATGAAAACTAGAAAGAAGCTTTCTTAGAAACTTCTTGGTGATGTGTGAATTCATCTCACAGAGTTACACTTATGTTTCGTGGAGCAGTCCATTAACACTGTCTTTGAGGAATCTGAGAAGGGCTTCTTTGGATCACATTGAGGCCTACGCTGATAAAGGAAATTTCATCCGTTCAAAACGTGAAAGAAGCTTTCTGAGAAACTTCTTTCTGATCTGTGAGTTCATCTCACAGAGTTACAACCTCTGCCTCAAGAAGCAGTTTGCTGACACACTTTTCGTGGAATCTGCAAAGTGATATTTGGGAGCCTATTGGGGCCTATGGTGATAAAGGAAATATCCTCACATAATAACTAAAGAGAAGCTTTCTGAGAAACTGCATTGCCAAGTGTGAATGCAACTCACAGAGTTACACGTTTCTCTTCAGTGATCAGTTTGTTAGCACAGTTTTCTGGAAATCTGCAATTAGATACTTCATAGCGCAATGAACATTACAGTGACAGAGGAAATTCCACAGATGAAAACTAGAAAGAAGCTTTCTTAGAAACTTCTTGGTGATGTGTGATTCATCTCACAGAGTTACACTTATGTTTCGTGGAGCAGTCCATTAACACTGTCTTTGAGGAATCTGAGAAGGGCTTCTTTGGATCACATTGAGGCCTACTGATAAAGGAAATTTCATCCGTTCAAACGTGAAAGAAGCTTTCTGAGAAACTTCTTTCTGATCTGTGAGTTCATCTCACAGAGTTACAACCTCTGCCTCAAGAAGCAGTTTGCTAACACTCTTTTCGTGGAATCTGCAAAGTGATATTTGGGAGCCTATTGGGGCCCATGGTGATAAAGGAAATATCCTCACATAATAACTAAAGAGAAGCTTTCTGAGAAACTGCATTGCCAAGTGTGAATGCAACCCACAGAGTTACACGTTTCTCTTCAGTGATCAGTTTGTTAGCACAGTTTTCTGGATATCTGCAATTAAATACTTCATAGCGCAATGAACATTACAGTGACAAAGGAAATATCCACAGATGAAAACTAGAAAGAAGCTTTCTTAGAAACTTCTTGGTGATGTGTGAATTCATCTCGCAGAGTTACACTTATGTTTCGTGGAAAAGTCCATTAACACTGTCTTGAGGAATCTGAGAAGGGCTTCTTGGATCACATTGAGGCCTACGCTGATAAAGGAAATTTCATCCGTTCAAAAGGGAAAGAAGCTTTCTGAGAAACTTCTTTCTGATCTGTGAGTTCATCTCACAGAGTTACAACCTCTGCCTCAAGAAGCAGTTGCTAACACTCTTTTCGTGGAATCTGCAAGTGATATTTGGGAGCCTATTGGGGCCCATGGTGATAAAGGAAATATCCTCACATAATAACTAAAGAGAAGCTTTCTGAGAAACTGCATTGCCAAGTGTGAATGCAACTCACAGAGTTACACGTTTCTCTTCAGTGATCAAGTTTTAGCACAGTTTTCTGGAAATCTGCAATGATATACTCAAGCGCAATGAACATTACAGTGACAAAGGAAATATCCACAGATGAAAACTAGAAAGAAGCTTTCTTAGAAACTTCTTGGTGATGTGTGAATTCATCTCACAGAGTTACACTTATGTTTCGTGGAGCAGTCCATTAACACTGTCTTTGAGGAATCTGAGAAGGGCTTCTTGGATCACATTGAGGCCTACG
>NW_022144093.1:0-8548 GCF_007565055.1 Rhinopithecus roxellana
TCTTAGAAACTTCTTGGTGATGTGTGAATTCATCTCACAGAGTTACACTTATGTTTCGTGGAGCAGTCCATTAACACTGTCTTTGAGGAATCTGAGAAGGGCTTCTTTGGATCACATTGAGGCCTACGCTGATAAAGGAAATTTCATCCGTTCAAAACGTGAAAGAAGCTTTCTGAGAAACTTCTTTCTGATCTGTGAGTTCATCTCACAGAGTTACAACCTCTGCCTCAAGAGAAGTTTGCTAAACTCTTTTCGTGGAATCTGCAAAGTGATTTGGGAGCCTATTGGGCCCATGGTGATAAAGGAAATATCCTCACATAATAACTAAAGAGAAGCTTTCTGAGAAACTGCATTGCCATGTGTGAATGCAACTCACAGAGTTACACGTTTCTCTTCAGTGATCAGTTTGTTAGCACGGTTTTCTGGAAATCTGCAATTAGATACTTCATAGCGCAATGAACATTACAGTGACAAAGGAAATATCCACAGATGAAAACTAGAAAGAAGCTTTCTTAGAAACTTCTTGGTGATGTGTGAATTCATCTCACAGAGTTACACTTATGTTTCGTGGAGCAGTCCATTAACACTGTCTTTGAGGAATCTGAGAAGGGCTTCTTTGGATCACATTGAGGCCTACGCTGATAAAGGAAATTTCATCCGTTCAAAACGTGAAAGAAGCTTTCTGAGAAACTTCTTTCTGATCTGTGAGTTCATCTCACAGAGTTACAACCTCTGCCTCAAGAAGCAGTTTGCTAACACTCT
This sequence comes from Rhinopithecus roxellana, assembly GCF_007565055.1. NCBI lineage: Eukaryota > Metazoa > Chordata > Mammalia > Primates > Cercopithecidae > Rhinopithecus > Rhinopithecus roxellana. The sequence continues at coordinate 763 of NW_022144093.1, forward strand.
TTTCGTGGAATCTGCAAAGTGATATTTGGGAGCCTATTGGGGCCCATGGTGATAAAGGAAATAACCTCACATAATAACTAAAGAGAAGCTTTCTGAGAAACTGCATTGCCAATGTGTGAATGCAACTCACAGAGTTGCACGTTTCTCTTCAGTGATCAGTTTGTTAGCACAGTTTTCTGGAAGATCTGCAATTAGATACTTCATAGCGCAATGAACATTACAGTGACAAAGGAAATATCCACAGATGAAAACTAGAAAGAAGCTTTCTTAGAAACTTCTTGGTGATGTGTGAATTCATCTCACAGAGTTACACTTATGTTTCGTGGAGCAGTCCATTAACACTGTCTTTGAGGAATCTGAGAAGGGCTTCTTTGGATCACATTGAGGCCTACGCTGATAAAGGAAATTTCATTCATCCGTTCAAAACGTGAAAGAAGCTTTCTGAGAAACTTCTTTCTGATCTGTGAGTTCATCTCACAGAGTTACAACCTCTGCCTCAAGAAGAAGTTTGCTAACACTCTTTTCGTGGAATCTGCAAAGTGATATTTGGGAGCCTATTGGGGCCCATGGTGATAAAGGAAATATCCTCACATAATAACTAAAGAGAAGCTTTCTGAGAACTGCATTGCCAATGTGTGAATGCAACTCACAGAGTTACACGTTTCTCTTCAGTGATCAGTTTGTTAGCACAGTTTTCTGGAAATCTGCAATTAGATACTTCATAGCGCAATGAACATTACAGTGACAAGGAAATATCCACAGATGAAAACTAGAAAGAAGCTTTCTTAGAAACTTCTTGGTGATGTGTGAATTCATCTCACAGAGTTACACTTATGTTTCGTGGAGCAGTCCATTAACACTGTCTTTGAGGAATCTGAGAAGGGCTTCTTTGGATCACATTGAGGCCTACGCTGATAAAGGAAATTTCATTATTTCAAAACGTGAAAGAAGCTTTCTGAGAAACTTCTTTCTGATCTGTGAGTTCATCTCACAGAGTTACAACCTCTGCCTCAAGAAGAAGTTTGCTAACACTCTTTTCGTGGAATCTGCAAAGTGATATTTGGGAGCCTATTGGGGCCCATGGTGATAAAGGAAATATCCTCACATAATAACTAAAGAGAAGCTTTCTGAGAAACTGCATTGCCATGTGTGAATGCAACTCACAGAGTTACACGTTTCTCTTCAGTGATCAGTTTGTTAGCACAGTTTTCTGGAAATCTGCAATTAGATACTTCATAGCGCAATGAACATTACAGTGACAAAGGAAATATCCACAGATGAAAACTAGAAAGAAGCTTTCTTAGAAACTTCTTGGTGATGTGTGAATTCATCTCACAGAGTTACACTTATGTTTCGTGGAGCAGTCCATTAACACTGTCTTTGAGGAATCTGAGAAGGGCTTCTTTGGATCACATTGAGGCCTACGCTGATAAAGGAAATTTCATCCGTTCAAAACGTGAAAGAAGCTTTCTGAGAAACTTCTTTCTGATCTGTGAGTTCATCTCACAGAGTTACAACCTCTGCCTCAAGAAGCAGTTTGCTAACACTCTTTTCGTGGAATCTGCAAAGTGATATTTGGGAGCCTATTGGGGCCCATGGTGATAAAGGAAATATCCTCACATAATAACTAAAGAGAGCTTTCTGAGAAACTGCATTGCCATGTGTGAATGCAACTCACAGAGTTACACGTTTCTCTTCAGTGATCAGTTTGTTAGCACAGTTTTCTGGAAATCTGCAATTAGATACTTCATAGCGCAATGAACGTTACAGTGACAAAGGAAATATCCACAGATGAAAACTAGAAAGAAGCTTTCTTAGAAACTTCTTGGTGATGTGTGAATTCATCTCACAGAGTTACACTTATGTTTCGTGGAGCAGTCCATTAACACTGTCTTTGAGGAATCTGAGAAGGGCTTCTTTGGATCACATTGAGGCCTACGCTGATAAAGGAAATTTCATCCGTTCAAAACGTGAAAGAAGCTTTCTGAGAAACTTCTTTCTGATCTGTGAGTTCATCTCACAGAGTTACAACCTCTGCCTCAAGAAGCAGTTTGCTAACACTCTTTTCGTGGAATCTGCAAAGTGATATTTGGGAGCCTATTGGGGCCCATGGTGATAAAGGAAATATCCTCACATAATAACTAAAGAGAAGCTTTCTGAGAAACTGCATTGCCATGTGTGAATGCAACTCACAGAGTTACACGTTTCTCTTCAGTGATCAGTTTGTTAGCACAGTTTTCTGGAAATCTGCAATTAGATACTTCATAGCGCAATGAACATTACAGTGACAAAGGAAATATCCACAGATGAAAACTAGAAAGAAGCTTTCTTAGAAACTTCTTGGTGATGTGTGAATTCATCTCACAGAGTTACACTTATGTTTCGTGGAGCAGTCCATTAACACTGTCTTTGAGGAATCTGAGAAGGGCTTCTTTGGATCACATTGAGGCCTACGCTGATAAAGGAAATTTCATCCGTTCAAAACGTGAAAGAAGCTTTCTGAGAAACTTCTTTCTGATCTGTGAGTTCATCTCACAGAGTTACAACCTCTGCCTCAAGAAGCAGTTTGCTAACACTCTTTTCGTGGAATCTGCAAAGTGATATTTGGGAGCCTATTGGGGCCCATGGTGATAAAGGAAATATCCTCACATAATAACTAAAGAGAAGCTTTCTGAGAAACTGCATTGCCATGTGTGAATGCAACTCACAGAGTTACACGTTTCTCTTCAGTGATCAGTTTGTTAGCACAGTTTTCTGGAAATCTGCAATTAGATACTTCATAGCGCAATGAACATTACAGTGACAAAGGAAATATCCACAGATGAAAACTAGAAAGAAGCTTTCTTAGAAACTTCTTGGTGATGTGTGAATTCATCTCACAGAGTTACACTTATGTTTCGTGGAGCAGTCCATTAACACTGTCTTTGAGGAATCTGAGAAGGGCTTCTTTGGATCACATTGAGGCCTACGCTGATAAAGGAAATTTCATCCGTTCAAAACGTGAAAGAAGCTTTCTGAGAAACTTCTTTCTGATCTGTGAGTTCATCTCACAGAGTTACAACCTCTGCCTCAAGAAGCAGTTTGCTAACACTCTTTTCGTGGAATCTGCAAAGTGATATTTGGGAGCCTATTGGGGCCCATGGTGATAAAGGAAATATCCTCACATAATAACTAAAGAGAAGCTTTCTGAGAAACTGCATTGCCATGTGTGAATGCAACTCACAGAGTTACACGTTTCTCTTCAGTGATCAGTTTGTTAGCACAGTTTTCTGGAAATCTGCAATTAGATACTTCATAGCGCAATGAACATTACAGTGACAAAGGAAATATCCACAGATGAAAACTAGAAAGAAGCTTTCTTAGAAACTTCTTGGTGATGTGTGAATTCATCTCACAGAGTTACACTTATGTTTCGTGGAGCAGTCCATTAACACTGTCTTTGAGGAATCTGAGAAGGGCTTCTTTGGATCACATTGAGGCCTACGCTGATAAAGGAAATTTCATCCGTTCAAAACGTGAAAGAAGCTTTCTGAGAAACTTCTTTCTGATCTGTGAGTTCATCTCACAGAGTTACAACCTCTGCCTCAAGAAGCAGTTTGCTAACACTCTTTTCGTGGAATCTGCAAAGTGATATTTGGGAGCCTATTGGGGCCCATGGTGATAAAGGAAATATCCTCACATAATAACTAAAGAGAAGCTTTCTGAGAAACTGCATTGCCATGTGTGAATGCAACTCACAGAGTTACACGTTTCTCTTCAGTGATCAGTTTGTTAGCACAGTTTTCTGGAAATCTGCAATTAGATACTTCATAGCGCAATGAACATTACAGTGACAAAGGAAATATCCACAGATGAAAACTAGAAAGAAGCTTTCTTAGAAACTTCTTGGTGATGTGTGAATTCATCTCACAGAGTTACACTTATGTTTCGTGGAGCAGTCCATTAACACTGTCTTTGAGGAATCTGAGAAGGGCTTCTTTGGATCACATTGAGGCCTACGCTGATAAAGGAAATTTCATCCGTTCAAAACGTGAAAGAAGCTTTCTGAGAAACTTCTTTCTGATCTGTGAGTTCATCTCACAGAGTTACAACCTCTGCCTCAAGAAGAAGTTTGCTAACACTCTTTTCGTGGAATCTGCAAAGTGATATTTGGGAGCCTATTGGGGCCCATGGTGATAAAGGAAATATCCTCACATAATAACTAAAGAGAAGCTTTCTGAGAAACTGCATTGCCATGTGTGAATGCAACTCACAGAGTTACACGTTTCTCTTCAGTGATCAGTTTGTTAGCACAGTTTTCTGGAAATCTGCAATTAGATACTTCATAGCGCAATGAACATTACAGTGACAAAGGAAATATCCACAGATGAAAACTAGAAAGAAGCTTTCTTAGAAACTTCTTGGTGATGTGTGAATTCATCTCACAGAGTTACACTTATGTTTCGTGGAGCAGTCCATTAACACTGTCTTTGAGGAATCTGAGAAGGGCTTCTTTGGATCACATTGATGCCTACGCTGATAAAGGAAATTTCATCATCGTTCAAAACGGGAAGAAGCTTCTGAGAAACTTCTTTCTGATCTGTGAGTTCATCTCACAGAGTTACAACCTCTGCCTCAAGAAGAAGTTTGCTAACACGCTTCTCGTGGAAATCTGCAAAGGTGATATTTGGGAGCCTATGGGGCCATGGTGATAAAGGAATTATCCTCACATAATAACTAAGAGAAGCTTTCTGAGAAACTGCATTGCCATAGTGTGAATGCAACTCACAGAGTTACACGTTTCTCTTCATGATCAGTTTGTTAGCACAGTTTTCTGGAAATCTGCAATTAGATACTTCATAGCGCAATGAACATTACAGTGACAAAGGAAATATCCACAGATGAAAACTAGAAAGAAGCTTTCTTAGAAACTTCTTGGTGATGTGTGAATTCATCTCACAGAGTTACACTTATGTTTCGTGGAGCAGTCCATTAACACTGTCTTTTGAGGAATCTGAGAAGGGCTTCTTTGGATCACATTGAGGCCTACGCTGATAAAGGAAATTTCATCCGTTCAAAACGTGAAAGAAGCTTTCTGAGAAACTTCTTTCTGATCTGTGAGTTCATCTCACAGAGTTACAACCTCTGCCTCAAGAAGCAGTTTGCTAACACTCTTTTCGTGGAATCTGCAAAGTGATATTTGGGAGCCTATTGGGGCCCATGGTGATAAAGGAAATATCCTCACATAATAACTAAAGAGAAGCTTTCTGAGAAACTGCATTGCCATGTGTGAATGCAACTCACAGAGTTACACGTTTCTCTTCAGTGATCAGTTTGTTAGCACAGTTTTCTGGAAATCTGCAATTAGATACTTCATAGCGCAATGAACATTACAGTGACAAAGGAAATATCCACAGATGAAAACTAGAAAGAAGCTTTCTTAGAAACTTCTTGGTGATGTGTGAATTCATCTCACAGAGTTACACTTATGTTTCGTGGAGCAGTCCATTAACACTGTCTTTGAGGAATCTGAGAAGGGCTTCTTTGGATCACATTGAGGCCTACGCTGATAAAGGAAATTTCATCCGTTCAAAACGTGAAAGAAGCTTTCTGAGAAACTTCTTTCTGATCTGTGAGTTCATCTCACAGAGTTACAACCTCTGCCTCAAGAAGCAGTTTGCTAACACTCTTTTCGTGGAATCTGCAAAGTGATATTTGGGAGCCTATTGGGGCCCATGGTGATAAAGGAAATTATCCTCACATAATAACTAAAGAGAAGCTTTCTGAGAAACTGCATTGCCATGTGTGAATGCAACTCACAGAGTTACACGTTTCTCTTCAGTGATCAGTTTGTTAGCACAGTTTTCTGGAAAATCTGCAATTAGATACTTCATAGCGCAATGAACATTACAGTGACAAAGGAAATATCCACAGATGAAAACTAGAAAGAAGCTTTCTTAGAAACTTCTTGGTGATGTGTGAATTCATCTCACAGAGTTACACTTATGTTTCGTGGAAGCAGTCCATTAACACTGTCTTTGAGGAATCTGAGAAGGGCTTCTTTGGATCACATTGATGGCCTACGTGATAAAGGAAATTTCATCCGTTCAAAACGTGAAAGAAGCTTTCTGAGAAACTTCTTTCTGATCTGTGAGTTCATCTCACAGAGTTACAACCTCTGCCTCAAGAAGAAGTTTGCTAACACTCTTTTCGTTGGAATCTGCAAAGTGATATTTGGGAGCCTATTGGGGCCCATGGTGATAAAGGAAATATCCTCACATAATAACTAAGAGAAGCTTTCTGAGAACTGCATTGCCATGTGTGAATGCAACTCACAGAGTTACACGTTTCTCTTCAGTGATCAGTTTGTTAGCACAGTTTTCTGGAAATCTGCAATTAGTACTTCATAGCGCAATGAACATTACAGGTGACAAAGGAAATATCCACAGGATGAAAACTAGAAAGAAGCCTTTCTTAGAAACTTCTTGTGTATGTGTGAATTCAATCTCACAGAGTTACACTTATGTTTCGTGGAGCAAGTCCATTAACACTGTCTTTAGAGGTAATCTGAGAAAGGGCTTCCTTTGGTCACATGAGGCCTACGCTGATAAAAGGAAATTTCATCCGTTCACAACGTGAAAGAAAGCTTTCTGAGAACATCTTTCTGATCTGTGAGTTCATCTCACAGAGTTACAAACTCTGCCTCAAGAAGAGTTTTCTAACACGCTTTTGTGGAATCTGCAAGTTGCTCTTAGGAGCATATGGGGCCCATGGTGTTGATTGAAAAGGACTTCTCATCATAATAAATAAAGAGAAGCTTTCTGAGAGACTGCATGACAGGTGAATGCAACTCACAGAGTTAACGTTTGCTTCAGGATCAGTTTGTTAGCACAGTTTTCTGGAAATCTGCAATTAGATACTTCATAGAGCAAATGCAACACATTACAGTGACAAGGAAATATCTCACAGATGATTGAAAAACTAGAAGAAGCTTTCTTAGAAAACTTATTTGTGATGTGTGAATTCATTCACAGAGTACAATTATGTTTCATGGAGCAGGCCATTAACAACGTCATTGGGGGATAACTGAGAAGGGCTTTCTTTGGACATTGATGCTACGACTGATAAAGGAAATTCATCATATGTTCAAAATGTGGAAGAAGTTTCTGAGAAACTTCTTTCTGATCTGTGAGTTCATCTCACAGAGTTACAACCTCTGCCTCAAGAAGAAGTGCTAACACGCTTTTCGTGGAATCTGCAAAGTGATATTTGGGAGCCTATTGGGGCCCATGGTGATAAAGGAATTATCCTCACATAATAACAAAAGAGAAGTTTCTGAGAAACTGCATTGCCATGTGTGAATGCAACTCACAGAGTTTACACGTTTTCTCTTCAGTGATCAGTTTGTTAGCACAGTTTTCTGGAAATCTGCAATTAGATACTTCATAGCGCAATGAACTTACAGTGACAAAGAAAATACCACAGATGAAAACTAGCAAGAAGCTTTCTTAAAACTTCTTGGTGAGTGTGAATTCCTCTCACAGAGTTACACTATGTTTCCTGGAGCAGTCCATTAACACTGTCTTTGAGGATATCTGAGAAGGGCTTCTTTGGATCACATGGTGCCTACGCGATAAAGGAAATTCATCCGTTCAAAACGTGAAAGAAGCTTTCTGAGAAACTTCTTTCTAATCTGTGAGTTATCTCACAGAGTTACAACCTCTGCCTCAAGAAGCAGTTTGCTAACACGCTTTTCGTGGAATCTGCAATGATATTTGGGAGCCTATTGCGGCCCATGGTGATAAAG
>NW_022144094.1:0-5273 GCF_007565055.1 Rhinopithecus roxellana
GATCAAAGCTGGTCAGAGAATGACTTGGACGAGAGGAGAGAAGAAGGCTTCAGTCCATCAAACTTATCAGAGCTAAAGGAGGAATTACGTACCCAGCGCAAAGAAACTAAAAATCTTGAAAAAAGAGTGGAAGAATTGACAGCTAGACTCATTAATGCAGAGAAGATCATAAACGAAATGACAGAGATGAAAACCATGACACGAGAAATACGTGACAAATGCACAAGCTTCAGTAACCGACTCGATCAACTGGAAGAAAGAGTATCAGCGATTGAAGATCAAATGAATGAAATGAAGCGAGAAGAGAAACCAAAAGAAAAAAGAAGAAAAAGAAATGAGCAAAGCCTGCAAGAAGTATGGGATTACGTAAAAAGACCAAATCTACGTCTGATTGGGGTGCCTGAAAGTGAGGGGGAAAATGGAACCAAGTTGGAAAACACTCTTCAGGATATCATCCAGGAGAACTTCCCCAACCTAGTAGGGCAGGCCAACATTCAAATTCAGGAAATACAGAGAACGCCACAAAGATACTCCTCCAGAAGAGCAACTCCAAGACACATAATTGCCAGATTCACCAAAGTTGAAATGAAGGAAAAAATCTTAAGGGCAGCCAGAGAGAAAGGTCGGGTCACCCACAAAGGGAAGCCCATCAGACTAACAGCAGATCTCTCGGCAGAAACTCTACAAGCCAGAAGAGAGTGGGGGCCAATATTCAACGTTCTTAAAGAAAAGAATTTTAAACCCAGAATTTCATATCCAGCCAAACTAAGTTTCATAAGTGAAGGAGAAATAAAATCCTTTACAGATAAGCAAATGCTTAGAGATTTTGTCACCACCAGGCCTGCCTTACAAGAGACCCTGAAGGAAGCCCTAAACATGGAAAGGAACAACCGGTACCAGCCATCGCAAAAACTTGGCAAAATGTAAAGACCATCGAGGCTAGGAAGAAACTGCATCAACTAACGAGCAAAATAACCAGTTAATATCATAATGGCAGGATCAAGTTCACACATAACAATATTAACCTTAAATGTTAATGGACTAAATGCTCCAATTAAAAGACACAGACTGGCAAACTGGATAAAGAGTCAAGACCCATCAGTCTGCTGTATTCAGGAGACCCATCTCACATGCAGAGACATACATAGGCTCAAAATAAAGGGATGGAGGAAGATCTACCAAGCAAATGGAGAACAAAAAAAAGCAGGGGTTGCAATCCTAGTCTCTGATAAAACAGACTTTAAACCATCAAAGATCAAAAGAGAAGAAGGCCATTACATAATGGTAAAGGGATCAATTCAACAGGAAGAGCTAACTCTCCTAAATATATATGCACCCAATACAGGAGCACCCAGATTCATAAAGCAAGTCCTTAGAGACTTACAAAGAGACTTAGACTCCCATACAATAATAATGGGGGACTTCAACACTCCGCTGTCAACATTAGACAGATCAACGAGACAGAAAGTTAACAAGGATATCCAGGAATTGAACTCATCTCTGCACCAAGCGGACCTAATAGACATCTATAGAACTCTCCACCCCAAATCAACAGAATATACATTCTTCTCAGCACCACATCGCACTTATTCCAAAATTGACCACATAATTGGAAGTAAAACTCCTCAGCAAATGTAAAAGAACAGAAATTATAACAAACTGTCTCTCAGACCACAGTGCAATCAAACTAGAACTCAGGACTAAGAAACTCAATCAAAACCGCTCAACTACATGGAAACTGAACAACCTGCTCCTGAATGACTACTGGGTACATAACGAAATGAAAGCGGAAATAAAGATGTTCTTTGAAACCAATGAGAACAAAGATACAACATACCAGAATCTCTGGGACACATTTAAAGCAGTGTGTAGAGGGAAATTTATAGCACTAAATGCCCACAAGAGAAAGCAGGAAAGATCTAAAATTGACACTCTAACATCACAATTAAAAGAACTAGAGAGGCAAGAGCAATCACATTCAAAAGCTAGCAGAAGGCAAGAAATAACTAAGATCAGAGCAGAACTGAAGGAGATAGAGACACAAAAAACCCTCCAAAAAATCAATGAATCCAGGAGTTGGTTTTTTGAAAAGATCAACAAAATTGACAGACCGCTAGCAAGGCTAATAAAGAAAAAAAGAGAGAGGAATCAAATAGATGCAATAAAAAATGATAAAGGGGATATCACCACTGACCCCACAGAAATACAAACTACCATCAGAGAATACTATAAACGCCTCTACGCAAATCAACTAGAAAATCTAGAAGAAATGGATAATTTCCTGGACACTTACACTCTCCCAAGGCTAAACCAGGAAGAAGTTGAATCCCTGAATAGACCAATAGCAGGCTCTGAAATTGAGGCAACAATTAATAGCCTACCCACCAAAAAAAGTCCAGGACCAGATGGATTCACAGCTGAATTCTACCAGAGGTACAAGGAGGAGCTGGTACCATTCCTTCTGAAACTATTCCAATCAATAGAAAAAGAGGGAATCCTCCCTAACTCATTTTATGAGGCCAACATCATCCTGATACCAAAGCCTGGCAGAGACACAACAAAAAAAGAGAATTTTAGACCAATATCCCTGATGAACATTGATGCAAAAATCCTCAATAAAATACTGGCAAACCGGATTCAGCAGCACATCAAAAAGCTTATCCACCATGATCAAGTGGGCTTCATCCCTGGGATGCAAGGCTGGTTCAACATTCGCAAATCAATAAACGTAATCCAGCATATAAACAGAACCAAAGACAAGAACCACATGATTGTCTCAATAGATGCAGAAAAGGCTTTTGACAAAATTCAACAGCCCTTCATGCTAAAAACGCTCAATAAATTCGGTATTGATGGAACGTACCTCAAAATAATAAGAGCTATTTATGACAAACCCACAGCTAATATCATACTGAATGGGCAAAAACTGGAAAAATTCCCTTTGAAAACTGGCACAAGACAGGGATGCCCTCTCTCACCACTCCTATTCAACATAGTGTTGGAAGTTCTGGCTAGGGCAATCAGGCAAGAGAAAGAAATCAAGGGTATCCAGTTAGGAAAAGAAGAAGTCAAATTGTCCCTGTTTGCAGATGACATGATTGTATATTTAGAAAACCCCATCGTCTCAGCCCAAAATCTCCTTAAGCTGATAAGCAACTTCAGCAAAGTCTCAGGATACAAAATTAATGTGCAAAAATCACAAGCATTCTTATACACCAGCAACAGACAAGCAGAGAGCCAAATCAGGAATGAACTTCCATTCACAATTGCTTCAAAGAGAATAAAATACCTAGGAATCCAGCTTACAAGGGATGTAAAGGACCTCTTCAAGGAGAACTACAAACCACTGCTCAGTGAAATCAAAGAGGACACAAACAAATGGAAGAACATACCATGCTCATGGATAGGAAGAATCAATATCGTGAAAATGGCCATACTCCCCAAGGTTATTTATAGATTCAATGCCATCCCCATCAAGCTACCAATGACTTTCTTCACAGAATTGGAAAAAACTGCTTTAAAGTTCATATGGAACCAAAAAAGAGCCCGCATTGCCAAGACAATCCTAAGTCAAAAGGACAAAGCTGGAGGCGTCACGCTACCTGACTTCAAACTATACTACAAGGCTACAGTAACCAAAACAGCATGGTACTGGTACCAAAACAGAGATATAGACCAATGGAACAGAACAGAGTCCTCAGAAATAATACCGCACATCTACAGCCATCTGATCTTTGACAAACCTGAGAGAAACAAGAAATGGGGAAAGGATTCCCTATTTAATAAATGGTGCTGGGAAAATTGGCTAGCCATAAGTAGAAAGCTGAAACTGGATCCTTTCCTTACCCCTTATACGAAGATTAATTCAAGATGGATTAGAGACTTAAATGTTAGACCTAATACCATAAAAACCCTAGAAGAAAATCTAGGTAGTACCATTCAGGACATAGGCATGGGCAAGGACTTCATGTCTAAAACACCAAAAGCAACGGCAGCAAAAGCCAAAATTGACAAATGGGATCTAATTAAACTAAAGAGCTTTGCACAGCAAAAGAAACTACCATCAGAGTGAACAGGCAACCTACAGAATGGGAGAAAATTTTTGCAACCTACTCATCTGACAAAGGGCTAATATCCAGAATCTACAAAGAACTCAAACAAATATACGAGAAAAAACAAACAACCCCATCAAAAAGTGGGGAAAGGATATGAACAGACATTTCTCAAAAGAAGATATTCATACAGCCAACAGACACATGAAAAAATGCTCATCATCACTGCCATCAGAGAAATGCAAATCAAAACCACAATGAGATACCATCTCACACCAGTTAGAATGGCAATCATTAAGAAGTCAGGAAACAACAGGTGTTGGAGAGGATGTGGAGAAATAGGAACACTTTTACACTGTTGGTGGGATTGTAAACTAGTTCAACCATTATGGAAAACAGTATGGCAATTCCTCAAGGATCTAGAACTAGATGTACCATATGACCCAGCCATCCCACTACTGGGTATATACCCAAAGGATTATAAATTATCTACTACAAAGACACATGTACACGTATGTTTATTGCGGCACTATTCACAATAGCAAAGACTTGGAATCAACCCAAATGTCCATCTGTGACAGACTGGATTAAGAAAATGTGGCACATATACACCATGGAATACTATGCAGCCATAAAAAAGGATGAGTTTGCGTCCTTTGTAGGGACATGGATGCAGCTGGAAACCATCATTCTTAGCAAACTATCACAAGAAGAGAAAACCAAACACCGCATGTTCTCACTCATAGGTGGGAACTGAACAATGAGATCACTTGGACTCGGGAAGGGGAACATCACACTGGGGCCTATCATGGGGAGGGGGGAGGGGGGGAGGGGGGATTGCATTGGGGAGTTATACATGATATAAATGATGAATTGATGGGTGCTGACGAGTTGATGGGTGCAGCACACCAACATGGCATAAGTATACATATGTAACAAACCTGCACGTTATGCACATGTACCCTAGAACTTAAAGTATAATAAAAAAAAAAAAAAAAAAAAAAAAAAAAAAAAAAAAAAAAAAAAAAAAAAAAAAAAAAAAAAAAAAATGCTTCAGACTACAAGTTTTTCAGATTTTGGATTTTGGAATATTGCACATACAGATGAGATATCTTGGGGATAGGACCCAAGTCTAAACACAAAACACATTTATTTTTCACATTACCTTATACACAAAGACTGAAGTTAATTTTAAACAATACTTTTAATAATTTGGGGCAT
>NW_022144095.1:0-15863 GCF_007565055.1 Rhinopithecus roxellana
TTATGTGAGGACATTTCCTTTATCACCATGGGCCCCTATAGGCTCCCAAATATCACTTTGCGATTAGACGAGAAGAGTGTTAGCAAACTTCTTCTTGAGGCAGAGATTGTAACTCTGTGAGATGAACTCACAGATCAGAAAGAAGTTTCTCAGAAAGCTTCTTTCACGTTTTGAACGGATGAAATTTCCTTATCAGCGTAGGCCTCAATGTGATCCAAAGAAGCCTTCTCAGTTTCCCCAAAGACAGTGTTAATGGACTGCTCCACGAAACATAAGTGTAACTCTGTGAGATGAATTCACACATCAACAAGAAGTTTCTAAGAAAGCTTCCTTCTAGTTTTCACTGTCGATATTCCTTTGTCACTGTAATGTTCATTGCGCTATGAAGTATCTATTGCAGATTTCCAGAAAACTGTGCTAACAAACTGATCACTGAAGAGAAACGTGTAACTCTGTGAGTTGCATTCACACATGGTAATGCAGTTTCTCAGAAAGCTTCTCTTTAGTTATTATATGAGGACATTTCCTTTATCACCATGGGCCCCTATAGGCTCCCAAATATCACTTTGCAGATTCGAGAAAGAGTGTTAGCAAACTTCTTCTTGAGGCAGAGGTTGTAACTCTGTGAGATGAACTCACAGATCAGAAAGAGTTTCTCAGAAAGCTTCTTTCACGTTTTGAACGGATGAAATTCCTTTATCAGCGTAGGCCTCAAGTGGTCCAAAGAAGCTTCTCAGTTTCCCCAAAGACAGTGTTAATGGACTGTTCCACGAAACATAAGTGTAACTCTGTGAGATGAATTCACACATCAACAAGAAGTTTCTAAGAAAGCTTCTTTCTAGTTTTCACTGGGTATTTCCTTTGTCACTGTAATGTTCATTGCGCTATGAAGTATCTAATTGCAGATTCCAGAAAACGTGCTAACAAACTGATCACTGAAGAGAAACGTGTAACTTGTGAGTTGCATTCACACATGGTAATGCAGTTTCTCAGAAAGCTTCTCTTTAGTTATTATGTGAGGACATTTCCTTATCACCATGGGCCCTATAGGCTCCCAAATATCACTTTGCAGATTAGACGAGAAGAGTGTTAGCAACTTCTTCTTGAGGCAGAGGTTGTAACTCTGTGAGATGAACTCACAGATCAGAAAGAAGTTTCTCAGAAAGCTCTTTCACGTTTTGAACGGATGAATGAAATTTCCTTTATCAGCGTAGGCCTCAATGTGGTCCAAAGAAGCCCTTCTCAGTTTCCCCAAAGACAGCGTTAATGGACTGTTCCACGAAACATAAGTGTAACTCTGTGAGATGAATTCACACATCAACAAGAAGTTTCTAAGAAAGCTTCCTTCTAGTTTTCACTGTGGATATTTCCTTTGTCACTGTAATGTTCATTGCGCTATGAAGTATCTAATTGCAGATTTCCAGAAAACTGTGCTAACAAACTGATCACTGAAGAGAAACGTGTAACTCTGTGAGTTGCATTCACACATGGTAAGCAGTTTCTCAGAAAGCTTCTCTTTAGTTTATATGTGAGGACATTTCCTTAACACCATGGGCCCCTATAGGCTCCCAAATATCACTTTAGCGATTAGACGAGAAGAGTGTTAGCAAAGCTTCTGCTTGAGTCAGAGGTTGTAACTCTGTGAGATGAACTCTACAGATCCGAAAGAAGAAGTTCTATCTGCAGAAAGCTTCTGTCACGTTTGACGGATGAAATTTCCTTTATCAGCGTAGCCTCAATGTGATCCAAAGAAGTCCTTCTCAGTTTCCCCAAAGACAGTGTTAATGGACTGCTCCACGAAACATAAGTGTAACTCTGTGAGATGAATTCACACAATCAACAAGAGTTTCTAAGAAAGCTTCCTTCTAGTTTTCACTGCTCGATATTCTTCCTTTGTCACTGTAATGTTCATTGCGCTATGAAGTATCTAATTGCAGATCTCCGAAAACTATGCTAACAAACTGATCACTGAAGAGAAACGTGTAACTCTGTGAGTTGCATTCACACATGGTAATGCAGTTTCTCAGAAAGCTTCTCTTTAGTTATTATGTGAGGACATTTCCTTTATCACCATGGCCCCTATAGGCTCCCAAATATCACTTTGCAGATTCCGACGAGAAGAGTGTTAGCAAACTTCTTCTTGAGGCAGAGATTGTAACTCTGTGAGATGAACTCACAGATCAGAAAGAAGTTTTCTCAGAAAGCTTCTTTCACGTTTTGAACGGATGAAATTTCCTTTATCAGCGTAGGCCTCAATGTGATCCAAAGAAGCTCTTCTCAGTTTCCCCAAAGACAGTGTTAATGGACTGCTCCACGAAACATAAGTGTAACTCTGTGAGATGAATTCACACATCACAAGAAGTTTCTAAGAAAGCTTCTTTCTAGTTTTCATCTGGATATTTCCTTTGTCACTGTAATGTTCATTGCGCTATGAAGTATCTAATTGCAGATCTCCAGAAAACTGTGCTAACAAACTGATCACTGAAGAGAAACGTGTAAACTCTGTGAGTTGCATTCACACATGGTAATGCAGTTTCTCAGAAAGCTTCTCTTTAGTTATTATGTGAGGACATTTCCTTTATCACCATGGGCCCCTATAGGCTCCCAAATATCACTTTGCAGATTAGACGAGAAGAGTGTTAGCAAACTTCTTCTTGAGGCAGAGGTTTGTAACTCTGTGAGATGAACTCACAGATCAGAAAGAAGTTTCTCAGAAAGCTTCTTTCACGTTTTGAACGGATGAAATTTCCTTTATCAGCGTAGGCCTCAATGTGGTCCAAAGAAGCCCTTCTCAGTTTCCCCAAAGACAGTGTTAATGGACTGTTCCACGAAACATAAGTGTAACTCTGTGAGATGAATTCACACATCAACAAGAAGTTTCTAAGAAAGCTTCCTTCTAGTTTTCACTGTGGATATTTCCTTTGTCACTGTAATGTTCATTGCGCTATGAAGTATCTAATTGCAGATTTCCAGAAAACTGTGCTAACAAACTGATCACTGAAGAGAAACGTGTAACTCTGTGAGTTGCATTCACACATGGTAATGCAGTTTCTCAGAAAGCTTCTCTTTAGTTATTATGTGAGGACATTTCCTTTATCACCATGGGCCCCTATAGGCTCCCAAATATCACTTTGCAGATTAGACGAGAAGAGTGTTAGCAAACTTCTTCTTGAGGCAGAGGTTTGTAACTCTGTGAGATGAACTCACAGATCAGAAAGAAGTTTCTCAGAAAGCTTCTTTCACGTTTTGAACGGATGAAATTTCCTTTATCAGCGTAGGCCTCAATGTGAGTCCAAAGAAGCCCTTCTCAGTTTCCCCAAAGACAGTGTTAATGGACTGCTTCCACGAAACATAAGTGTAACTCTGTGAGATGAATTCACACATCAACAAGAAGTTTCTAAGAAAGCTTCCTTCTAGTTTTCACTGTGGATATTTCCTTTGTCACTGTAATGTTCATTGCGCTATGAAGTATCTAATTGCAGATCTCCAGAAAACTGTGCTAACAAACTGATCACTGAAGAGAAACGTGTAACTCTGTGAGTTGCATTCACACATGGTAATGCAGTTTCTCAGAAAGCTTCTCTTTAGTTATTATGTGAGGACATTTCCTTTATCACCATGGGCCCCTATAGGCTCCCAAATATCACTTTGCAGATTAGACGAGAAAGAGTGTTAGCAAACTTCTTCTTGAGGCAGAGATTGTAACTCTGTGAGATGAACTCACAGATCAGAAAGAAGTTTCTCAGAAAGCTTCTTTCACGTTTTGAACGGATGAAATTTCCTTTATCAGCGTAGGCCTCAATGTGATCCAAAGAAGCTCTTCTCAGTTTCCCCAAAGACAGTGTTAATGGACTGCTCCACGAAACATAAGTGTAACTCTGTGAGATGAATTCACACATCAACAAGAAGTTTCTAAGAAAGCTTCCTTCTAGTTTTCACTGTCGATATTTCCTTTGTCACTGTAATGTTCATTGCGCTATGAAGTATCTAATTGCAGATTTCCAGAAAACTGTGCTAACAAACTGATCACTGAAGAGAAACGTGTAACTCTGTGAGTTGCATTCACACATGGTAATGCAGTTTCTCAGAAAGCTTCTCTTTAGTTATTATGTGAGGACATTTCCTTTATCACCATGGGCCCCTATAGGCTCCCAAATATCACTTTGCAGATTCCACGAAAAGAGTGTTAGCAAACTGCTTCTTGAGGCAGAGATTGTAACTCTGTGAGATGAACTCACAGATCAGAAAGAAGTTTCTCAGAAAGCTTCTTTCACGTTTTGAACGGATGAAATTTCCTTTATCAGCGTAGGCCTCAATGTGATCCAAAGAAGCTCTTCTCAGTTTCCCCAAAGACAGTGTTAATGGACTGCTCCACGAAACATAAGTGTAACTCTGTGAGATGAATTCACACATCACAAGAAGTTTCTAAGAAAGCTTCTTTCTAGTTTTCATCTGGGATATTTCCTTGTCACTGTAATGTTCATTGCGCTATGAAGTATCTAATTGCAGATCTCCAGAAAACTGTGCTAACAAACTGATCACTGAAGAGAAACGTGTAACTCTGTGAGTTGCATTCACACATGGTAATGCAGTTTCTCAGAAAGCTTCTCTTTAGTTATTATGTGAGGACATTTCCTTTATCACCATGGGCCCCTATAGGCTCCCAAATATCACTTTGCAGATTAGACGAGAAGAGTGTTAGCAAACTTCTTCTTGAGGCAGAGGTTGTAACTCTGTGAGATGAACTCACAGATCAGAAAGAAGTTTCTCAGAAAGCTTCTTTCACGTTTTGAACGGATGAAATTTCCTTTATCAGCGTAGGCCTCAATGTGGATCCAAAGAAGCCCTTCTCAGTTTCCCCAAAGACAGTGTTAATGGACTGCTCCACGAAACATAAGTGTAACTCTGTGAGATGAATTCACACATCAACAAGAAGTTTCTAAGAAAGCTTCCTTCTAGTTTTCACTGTGGATATTTCCTTTGTCACTGTAATGTTCATTGCGCTATGAAGTATCTAATTGCAGATCTCCAGAAAACTGTGCTAACAAACTGATCACTGAAGAGAAACGTGTAACTCTGTGAGTTGCATTCACACATGGTAATGCAGTTTCTCAGAAAGCTTCTCTTTAGTTATTATGTGAGGACATTTCCTTTATCACCATGGGCCCCTATAGGCTCCCAAATATCACTTTGCAGATTAGACGAGAAGAGTGTTAGCAAACTTCTTCTTGAGGCAGAGGTTGTAACTCTGTGAGATGAACTCACAGATCAGAAAGAAGTTTCTCAGAAAGCTTCTTTCACGTTTTGAACGGATGAAATTTCCTTTATCAGCGTAGGCCTTCAATGTGATCCAAAGAAGCCCTTCTCAGTTTCCCCAAAGACAGTGTTAATGGACTGCTCCACGAAACATAAGTGTAACTCTGTGAGATGAATTCACACATCACAAGAAGTTTCTAAGAAAGCTTCCTTCTAGTTTTCATCGTGGATATTTCCTTTGTCACTGTAATGTTCATTGCGCTATGAAGTATCTAATTGCAGATCTCCAGAAAAACTGTGCTAACAAACTGATCACTGAAGAGAAACGTGTAAACTTTGTGAGTTGCATTCACACATGGTAATGCAGTTCTCAGAAAGCTTCTCTTTAGTTATTATGTGAGGACATTTCCTTTATCACCATGGGCCCCTATAGGCCTCCCAAATATCACTTTGCAGATTAGACGAGAAGAGTGTTAGCAAACTTCTTCTTGAGGCAGAGTTGTAACTCTGTGAGATGAACTCACAGATCAGAAAGAAGTTTCTCAGAAAGCTTCTTTCACGGTTTGAACGGATGAAATTCCTTTATCAGCGTAGGCCTCAATGTGATCCAAAGAAGCTCTTCTCAGTTTCCCCAAAGACAGTGTTAATGGACTGCTCCACGAAACATAAGTGTAACTCTGTGAGATGAATTCACACATCACCAAGAAGTTTCTAAGAAAGCTTCTTCTAGTTTTCATCTGGATATTTCCTTTGTCACGTAATGTTCATTGCGCTATGAAGTATCTAATTGCAGATCTCCAGAAAACTGTGCTAACAAACTGATCACTGAAGAGAAACGTGTAACTCTGTGAGTTGCATTCACACATGGTAATGCAGTTTCTCAGAAAGCTTCTCTTTAGTTATTATGTGAGGATATTTCCTTTATCACCATGGGCCCCTATAGGCTCCCAAATATCACTTTGCAGATTCCACGAAAGAGTGTTAGCAAACTGCTTCTTGAGGCAGAGATTGTAACTCTGTGAGATGAACTCACAGATCAGAAAGAAGTTTCTCAGAAAGCTTCTTTCACGTTTTGAACGGATGAAATTTCCTTTATCAGCGTAGGCCTCAATGTGATCCAAAGAAGCCTTCTCAGTTTCCCCAAAGACAGTGTTATGGACTGCTCCACGAAACATAAGTGTAACTCTGTGAGATGAATTCACACATCACAAGAAGTTTCTAAGAAAGCTTCCTTTCTAGTTTTCACTGTGGATTTCCTTTGTCACTGTAATGTTCATTGCGCTATGAAGTATCTAATTGCAGATATCCAGAAAACTATGCTAACAAACTGATCACTGAAGAGAAACGTGTAACTCTGTGAGTTGCATTCACACATGGTAATGCAGTTTCTCAGAAAGCTTCTCTTTAGTTATTATGTGAGGACATTTCCTTTATCACCATGGGCCCCTATAGGCTCCCAAATATCACTTTGCCAGATTAGACGAGAAGAGGTTAGCAAACTTCTTCTTGAGGGTAGAGGTTGTAACCTCTGTGAGATGAACATCACAGATCGAAAGAAGTTTTCAGAAAGCTTCTTTCACGTTTTGAACGGATGAAATTTCCTTATCAGCGTAGCCTCAATGTGGATCCAAAGAAGCCTTCTCAGTTTCCCCCAAGACAGCTGTTAATGGACTGCTCCACGAAACATAAGGTGTAACTCTGTGAGATGAATTCACACATCACAAGAAGTTTCTAAGAAAGCTTCCTTCTCTAGTTTTCACTGTATGAATATTTCCTGTTGTCACTGTAATGTTCATTGCGCTATGAAGTATCTAATTGCAGATTCCAGAAAACTGTGCTAACAAACTGATCACTGAAGAGAAACGTGTAAACTCTGTGAGTTGCATTCACACATGGTAATGCAGTTTCTCAGAAAGCTTCTCTTTAGTTATTATGTGAGGACATTTCCTTTATCACCATGGGCCCCTATAGGCTCCCAAATATCACTTGCAGATTAGACGAGAAGAGTGTTAGCAAACTTCTTCTTGAGGCAGAGGTTGTAACTCTGTGAGATGAACTCACAGATCAGAAAGAAGTTTCTCAGAAAGCTTCTTTCACGTTTTGAACGGATGAAATTTCCTTTATCAGCGTAGGCCTCAATGTGAGTCCAAAGAAGCCTTCTCAGTTTCCCCAAAGACAGTGTTAAGGACTGCTCCACGAAACATAAGTGTAACTCTGTGAGATGAATTCACACATCAACAAGAAGTTTCTAAGAAAGCTTCCTTCTAGTTTTCACTGTCGGATATTTCCTTTGTCACTGTAATGTTCATTGCGCTATGAAGTATCTAATTGCAGATTTCCAGAAAAACTGTGCTAACAAACTGATCACTGAAGAGAAACGTGTAACTCTGTGAGTTGCATTCACACATGGAAATGCAGTTTCTCAGAAAGCTTCTCTTTAGTTATTATGTGAGGACTATTTCCTTTATCACCATGGGCCCCTATAGGCTCCCAAATATCACTTTGCAGATTAGACGAGAAGAGTGTTAGCAAACTGCTTCTTGAGGCAGAGGTTGTAACTCTGTGAGATGAACTCACAGATCAGAAAGAAGTTTCTCAGAAAGCTTCTTTCACGTTTTGAACGGATGAAATTTCCTTATCAGCGTAGGCCTCAATGTGATCCAAAGAAGCCCTTCTCAGTTTCCCCAAAGACAGTGTTAATGGACTGCTCCACGAAACATAAGTGTAACTCTGTGAGATGAATTCACACATCAACAAGAAGTTTCTAAGAAAGCTTCCTTCTAGTTTTCATCTGGATATTTCCTTTGTCACTGTAATGTTCATTGCGCTATGAAGTATCTAATTGCAGATCTCCAGAAAACTGTGCTAACAAACTGATCACTGAAGAGAAACGTGTAACTCTGTGAGTTGCATTCACACATGGTCAATGCAGTTTCTCAGAAAGCTTCTCTTAGTTATTATGTGAGGATATTTCCTTTATCACCATGGGCCCCTATAGGCTCCCAAATATCACTTTGCAGATTCCACGAAAAGAGTGTTAGCAAACTTCTTCTTGAGGCAGAGATTGTAACTCTGTGAGATGAACTCACAGATCAGAAAGAGTTTCTCAGAAAGCTTCTTTCACGTTTTGGAAACGGATGAAATTTCCCGTTTATCAGCGTAGGCCTCAATGTGATTCCAAAGAAGCCCTTCTCAGTTTCCCCAAAGGACAGTGTTAAGGGACTGCTCCACGAAACATAAGTGTAACTCTGTGAGATGGACTCACACATCAACAAGAAGTTTCTAAGAAAGCTTCCTTCTAGTTTTCACTGTGGATATTCCTTTGTCACTGTAATGTTCATTGCGCTATGAAGTATCTAATTGCAGAATCTCCAGAAAACTAGTGCTAACAAACTGATCACTGAAGAGAAACGTGTAACTCTGTGAGTTGCATTCACACATGGTAATGCAGTTCTCAGAAAGCTTCTCTTTAGTTATTATGTGAGGACATTTCCTTTATCACCATGGGCCCCTATAGGCTCCCAAATATCACTTTGCAGATTCGACGAGAAGAGTGTTAGCAAACTTCTTCTTGAGGCAGAGGTTGTAACTACTGTGAGATGAACTCACAGATCAGAAAGAAGTTTCTCCAGAAAGCTTCTTTCACGTTTTTGAACGGATGAAATTTCCTTTATCAGCGTAGGCCTCAATGTGATCCAAAGAAGCCCTTCTCAGTTTCCCCAAAGACAGTGTAATGGACTGCTTCCCACGAAACATAAGTGTAACTCTGTGAGATGAATTCACACATCACCAAGAAGTTTCTATGAAAGCTTCTTTCTAGTTTTCATCTTGGATATTTCCTTTGTCACTGTACTGTTCATTCGCTATGAAGTATCTAATTGCAGATCTCCAGAAACTATGCTAACAAACTGATCACTGAAGAGAAAAGTGTAAATCTGTGAGTTGCATTCACACCTGGCAATGCAGTTTCTCAGACAGCTTCTCTTTAGTTATTATGTGAGGATATTTCCTTTATCACCATGGGCCCCAATAGGCTGCCACAATATCACTTTGCAGATTCACGAAAAGAGTGTTAGCAAACTGCTTCTTGAGGCAGAGGTTGTAAACTCTGTGAGATGAACTCACAGATCAGAAAGAAGTTTCTCCGAAGCTTCTTTCACGTTTTGAAACGGATGAAATTTCCTTTATCAGCGTAGCCGTCAATGTGATCCAAAGAAGCCCTTCTCAGTTTCCCCAAAGACAGTGTTAATGGACGCTCCACGAAACATAAGTGTAACTCTGTGAGATGAATTCACACATCAACAAGAAGTTTCTAAGAAAGCTTCCTCTAGTTTTCACTGTGGATATTTCCTTTGTCACTGTAATGTTCATTGCGCTATGAAGTATCTATTGCATTATCCAAAAATGTGATAACAACTGATCACTGAAGAGAAACGTGAACTCTGTGAGTTGCATTCACATGGTAATGCAGTTTCTCAGAAAGCTTCTCTTTAGTTATTAGTGAGGACATTTCCTTTCACCATGGGCCCCTATAGGCTCCCAAATATCACTTGCAGATTACGGAAAAGAGTGTTAGCAAACTGCTTCTTGAGGCAGAGATTGTAACTCTGTGAGATGAACTCACAGATCAGAAAGAAGTTTCTCAGAAAGCTTCTTCACGTTTTGACGGATGAAATTTCCTTTATCAGCGTAGGCCTCAATGTGGTCCAAAGAAGCCTTCTCAGTTTCCCCAAAGACAGTGTTAATGGACTGCTCCACGAAACATAAGTGTAACTCTGTGAGATGAATTCACACATCACAAGAAGTTTCTAAGAAAGCGTCCTTCTAGTTTCATTGGATATTTCCTTTGTCACTGTAATGTTCATTGCGCTATGAAGTATCATATGCAGATTTCCAGAAACTGTGCTACAAACAACTGATCACTGAAGAGAAACGTGTAACTCTGTGAGTTGCATTCACACTGGTAATGCAGTTTCTCAGAAAGCTTCTCTTTAGTTATTATGTGAGGACATTTCCTTTATCACCATGGGCCCTCTAGCTCCCAAATACACTTTGCAGATTAGACGAGAAGAGTGTTAGCAACTTCTTCTTGAGGTAGGTTGTAACTCTGTGAGATGAACTCACAGATCAGAAAGAAGTTTCTCAGAAAGCTTCTTCACGTTTTGAACGGATGAAATTTCCTTTATCAGCGTAGGCCTCAATGTGGTCCAAAGAAGCCTCTCAGTTTCCCCAAAGACAGTGTTAATGGACTGCTCCACGAAACATAAGTGTAACCTGTGAGATGAATTCACACATCAACAGAAGTTTCTAAGAAAGCTTCCTTCTAGTTTTCCACTGTCGATATTTCCTTTGTCACTGTAATGTTCATTGCGCTATGAAGTATCTAATTGCAGATTCCAGAAAACTGCTGCAACAAACTGATCACTGAAGAGAAAACGTGTAACTCTGTGAGTTGCATTCACACATGGTAATGCAGTTCTCAGAAAGCTCTCTTTAGTTATATGTGAGGACATTTCCTTTATCACCATGGGCCCCTATAGGCTCCCAAATCACTTTGCAGATTAGACGAAAGAGTGTTAGCAAACTGCTTCTTGAGGCAGAGATTGTAACTCTGTGAGATGAACTCACAGATCAGAAAGAAGTTTCTCAGAAAGCTTCTTTCACGTTTTGAACGGATGAAATTTCCTTTATCAGCGTAGGCCTCAATGTGATCCAAGAAGCTCTTCCTCAGTTTCCCCAAAGACAGTGTTAATGGACTGCTCCACGAAACATAAGTGTAACTCTGTGAGATGAATTCACAATCAACAAGAAGTTTCTAAGAAAGCTTCCTTCTAGTTTTCATTGATATCTTCCTTTGTCACTGTAATGTTCATGCGCTATGAAGTATCTAATTGCAGATTCCAGAAAACTGTGCTAACAAACTGATCACTGAAGAGAAACGTGTAACTCTGTGAGTTGCATTCACACATGGACACCCCACCAAGAAGTTTCTAAGAAAGCTTCTTTCTAGTTTTCATGTGGATATTTCCTTTGTCACTGTAATGTTCATTGCGCTATGAAGTATCTAATTGCAGATTCCAAAAACTTGCTAACAAACTGATCACTGAAGAGAACGTGTAACTCTGTGAGTTGCATTCACACATGGAATGCCGTTTCTCAGAAAGCTTCTCTTTAGTTATTTGTGAGGATTTTCCTTTGGATATTTCCTTTGTCACTGTAATGTTCATTGCGCTATGAAGTATCAATTGCAGATTTCCAGAAAACTGTGCTAACAAACTGATCACTGAGAAACTTGTAACTCTGTGAGTTGCATTCACACTGGATGCACAGTTTCTCAGAAAGCTTCTCTTTAGTTATTATGTGAGGATATTTCCTTTATCACCATGGGCCCCAATAGGCCCAAATATCACTTTGCAGATTCCACGAAAAGTGTTAGCAAACTGCTTCTTGAGCAGAGGTTGTAACTCTGTGAGATGAACTCACAGATCAGAAAGAAGTTTCTCAGAAAGCTTCTTTCACGTTTTGAACGGATGAAATTTCCTTTATCAGCGTAGGCCTCAATGTGATCCAAAGAAGCCCTTTTCAGTTTCCCCAAAGACAGTGTTAATGGACTGCTCCACGAAACATAAGTGTAACTCTGTGAGATGAATTCACACATCACCAAGAAGTTTCTAAGAAAGCTTCTTTCTAGTTTTCATCTGTGGATATTTCCTTTGTCACTGTAATGTTCATTGCGCTATGAAGTATCTAATTGCAGATTTCCAGAAAACTGTGCTAACAAACTGATCACTGAAGAGAAACGTGTAACTCTGTGAGTTGCATTCACACATGGCAATGCAGTTTCTCAGAAAGCTTCTCTTTAGTTATTATGTGAGGATATTCCTTTATCACCATGGGCCCCAATAGGCTCCCAAATATCACTTTGCAGATTCCACGAAAGAGTGTTAGCAAACTGCTTCTTGAGGCAGAGGTTGTAACTCTGTGAGATGAACTCACAGATCAGAAAGAAGTTTCTCAGAAAGCTTCTTTCACGTTTTGAACGGATGAAATTTCCTTTATCAGCGTAGGCCTCAATGTGATCCAAAGAAGCCCTTCTCAGATTCCACAAAGACAGTGTTAATGGACTGCTCCATGAAACATAAGTGTAACTCTGTGAGATGAATTCACACATCACCAAGAAGTTTCTAAGAAAGCTTTTTCTAGTTTTCATCTGTGGATATTTCCTTTGTCACTGTAATGTTCATTGCGCTATGAAGTATCTAATTGCAGATCCAGAAAACTGTGCTAACAAACTGATCACTGAAGAGAAACGTGTAACTCTTGAGTTGCATTCACACATGGCAATGCAGGTTTCTCAGAAAGCTTCTCTTTAGTTATTATGTGAGGATATTTCCTTTATCACCATGGGCCCCAATAGGCTCCCAAATATCACATTGCAGATTCCACGAAAAGAGTGTTAGCAAACTGCTTCTTGAGGCAGAGGTTGTAACACTGTGAGATGAACTCACAGATCAGAAAGAAGTTTCTCAGAAAGCTTCTTTCACGTTTTGAACGGATGAAATTTCCTTTATCAGGTAGGCTCAATGTGATCCAAAGAAGCCCTTCTCAGTTTCCCCAAAGACAGTGTTAATGGACTGCTCCACGAAACATAAGTGTAACTCTGTGAGATGAATTCACACATCACCAAGAAGTTTCTACGAAAGCTTCTTTCTAGTTTTCATCTGTGGATATTTCCTTTGTCACTGTAATGTTCATTGCGCTATGAGTATCTAATTGCAGATTTCCAGAAAACTGTGCTAACAAACTGATCACTGAAGAGAAACGTGTAACTCTGTGAGTTGCATTCACACATGGCAATGCAGTTTCTCAGAAAGCTTCTCTTTAGTTATTATGTGAGGATAATTCCTTTATCACCATGGGCCCCAATAGGCTCCCAAATATCACTTTGCAGATTCCACGAAAAGAGTGTTAGCAAACGTCTTCTTGAGGCAGAGGTTGTAATCTGTGAGATGAACTCACAGATCAAAGAAGTTTCTCAGAAAGCTTCTTTCACGTTTTGAATGGATGAAATTTCCTTTATCAGCGTAGGCCTCAATGTGATCCAAAGAAGCCCTTCTCAGTTTCCAAAAAGTCAGTGTTAATGGACTGCTCCATGAAACATAAGTGTAACTCTGTGAGATGAATTCACACATCACCAAGAAGTTTCTAAGAAAGCTTCTTTCTAGTTTTCATCTGTGGATATTTCCTTTGTCACAGTAATGTTCATTGCGCTCTGAAGTATCAAATTGCAGATCTCCAGAAAACTGTGCTAACAAACTGATCACTGAAGAGAAACGTGTAACTCTGTGAGTTGCATTCACACATGGCAATGCAGTTTCTCAGAAAGCTTCTCTTTAGTTATTATGTGAGGATATTTCCTTTACCACCATGGGCCCCAATAGGCTCCCAAATATCACATTGCAGATTCCACGAGAAGAGTGTTAGCAAACTGCTTCTTGAGGCAGAGGTTGTAACTCTGTGAGATGAACTCACAGTTGAAAAGAAGTTTCTCAGACAGCTTCTTTCACGTTTTGAACGGATGAAATTTCCTTTATCAGCGTAGGCCTCAATGTGATCCAAAGAAGCCCTTCTCAGTTTCCCAAAGACAGTGTTAATGGACTGCTCCACGAAACATAAGTGTAACTCTGTGAGATGAATTCGCACATCACCAAGAAGTTTCTAAGAAAGCTCTTTCTAGTTTTCATCTGTGGATATTTCCTTTGTCACTGTAATGTTCATTGCGCTGTGAAGTATCTAATTGCAGATTTCCAGAAAACTGTGCTAAACTGATCACTGAAGAGAAACGTGTAACTCTGTGAGTTGCATTCACACATGGCAATGCAGTTTCACAGAAAGCTTCTCTTTAGTTATTATGTGAGGATATTCCTTTATCACCATGGGCCCCAATAGGCTCCCAAATATCACTTGCAGATTCCACGAAAAGAGTGTTAGCAAACTGCTTTTGAGGCAGAGGTTGTAACTCTGTGAGATGAACTCACAGATCAGAAAGAAGTTTCTCAGAAAGCTTCTTTCACGTTTTGAACGGATGAAATTTCTTTAATCAGCGTAGGCCTCAATGTGATCCAAAGAAGCCCTTCTCAGTTTCCCCAAAGACAGTGTTAATGGACTGCTCCACGAAACATAAGTGTAACTCTGTGAGATGAATTCACACATCACCAAGAAGTTTTCTAAGAAAGCTTCTTTCAGTTTTCATCTGTGGATATTTCCTTTGTCACTGTAATGTTCATTGCGCTAGGAAGTATCTAATTGCAGATTTCCAGAAAACTGTGCTAACAACTGATCACTGAAGAGAAACGTGTAACTCTGTGAGTTGCATTCACACATGGCAATGCAGTTTCTCAGAAAGCTTCTCTTTAGTTATTATGTGAGGATATTTCCTTTATCACTATGGGCCCCAATAGGCTCCCAAATATCACTTTGCAGATTCCACGAGAAGAGTGTTAGCCAACTGCTTCTTGAGGCAGAGGTTGTAACTCTGTGAGATGAACCACAGATCAGAAAGAAGTTTCTCAAGAAACTTCTTTCACGTTTTGAACGGATGAAATTTCCTTTCTCAGCGTAGGCCTCAATGTGATCCAAAGAAGCCCTTCTCAGTTTCCCAAAGACAGTGTTAATGGACTGCTCCACGAAACATAAGTGTAACTCTGTGAGATGAATTCACACATCACCAAGAAGTTTCTAGAAAGCTTCTTTCGGTTTTCATCTGTGGATATTTCCTTTGTCACTGTAATGTTCATTGCGCTATGAAGTATCTAATTGCAGATTTCCAGAAAACTGTGCTAACAAACTGATCACTGAAGAGAAACGTGTAACTCTGTGAGTTGCATTCACACATGGCAATGCAGTTTCTCAGAAAGCTTCTCTTTAGTTATTATGTGAGGATTTCCTTTATCACCATGGGCCCCAATAGGCTCCCAATATATCACTTTGAAGATTCCACGAAAAGAGTGTTAGCAAACTGCTTCTTGAGGCAGAGTTGTAACTCTGTGAGATGAACTCACAGATCAGAAAGAAGTTTCTCAGAAGCTTCTTTCACGTTTTGAACGGATGAAATTTCCTTTATCAGCGTAGGCCTCAATGTGATCCAAAGAAGCCCTTCTCAGATTCCTCAAAGACAGTGTTACTGGACTGCTCCGAAACATAAGTGTAACTCTTGAGATGAATTCACACATCACCAAGAAGTTTCTAAGAAAGCTTCTTTCTAGTTTTCATCTGTGGATATTTCCTTTGTCACTGTAATGTTCATTGCGCTATGAAGTATCTAATTGCAGATCTCCAGAAAACTGTGCTAACAAACTGATCACTGAAGAGAAACGTGTAACTCTGTGAGTTGCATTCACACATGGCAATGCAGTTTCTCAGAAAGCTTCTCTTTAGTTATTATGTGAGATTTCCTTTATCACCATGGGCCCCGATAATCTCCCAAATATCATATTGCAGATTCCACGAAAGAGTGTTAGCAAACTGCTTCTTGAGGCAGAGTTTGTAACTCTGTGAGATGAACTCACAGATCAGAAAGAAGTTTCTCAGAAAGCTTCTTTCACGTT
>NW_022144096.1:0-30038 GCF_007565055.1 Rhinopithecus roxellana
TTATTAACTTTGGTTTGGGGACTATCAGGGAAAGACTAGGGAGATGGAAAAGAGGGTCAGACAAAAAGTGTTTTAAAAGTGTCCATGAAAACAGTAATATATGTGATATATTTGTGGACAAACGTGTGTATGAAAGCAGGGAAACAGAAAGGTGTTTGAGGACCAGGCACGGTGGTTCATGCCTGTAATCCCAGCCTTTGGGATTACAATCCCAGCACTTTGGGAGGCCAAGGAGGGGGGATCACCTGAGGTCAGGAGTTCAAGACCAGCCTGGCCAACATGGCGAAACTCTGTCTCTACTAAAAATACAAAAATTAGCCGGGTGTGGTGGCAGGTGCCTGTAATCCCAGCTACTTGAGAGGCTGAGGTGGGAGGATTGGTTGAACCCAGGAGTTCAAGACCAATTGGGGCAACAAAGTGAGACCCTGTGTCTGCAAAAAATCAAAAAAGTCAATCGAATGTAGTGGTGCAACTGTGGTCCCCACTACTCTGGAGGCTGAGGGAGGAGGAGGATCCCTTGAGCCCAGTAGATGAAGGCTACAGTGAGCCATGATTGTGCCACTGTGCTCCAGCCTGGGTATAGAGTGAGACCGTGTTTCAAAAACAAAAAAAAGAACACGATTGAAAGCACTTTGTTAGTTGTCAGCCATTTTGGATCTTGATGGTTTGCTAGTAATGCACACATTTTTGTGGTTTTATTTTTCATATTTAGTGGAATTTTAGAAGGAGAGAGCAAAATTCCAGAACAACTTAGCATTTTTTAACAGATAGGCTTTTGCGTCTTTATTATTTGTTTTTTATGCACAAGTATTCTTATGATCTTACAGAAATGTACATTTTTAAGATCAGTGTGCATATTGTAAAGATACCTTTGCAATAGGGTGAATTGATGACAGTAGGATTCATCTAGGATGTCTCTCTCTCTCTCTTTTTTTTTAATACTTAACGAACAGAAAATAAGTAAGAATGTTTCTATTTTTTTTTTTTTGGAGTTGTTGTCTTGCTGTCTTGCCCAGGCTGGAGTGCAGTGGTGCAACACAGTTCACTGCAAGCCTGAACTCCCAGGCTCCAGCTATCCTCCTGCCTCAGTGTCCTGAGTAGCTGGGACTACAGGTTTGCAATCACCAATGCCCGGCTAATTAAAAAAATTTTTTAGTGGAGATGAAGTCTTGCTATATTGCCCAGGCTTGTGTTAAAACTGTTACTGGAAACACCAGGGGTTTGGTCTAGTACCTGCTGTTTTCCACCAGAAAACGAATCACTGAGATGACACCTATTGCCAGGCAAAGACGGCTTTAAATCAGGTGCTGCTGCTGCCAAGGAGATGGGAGCTCAGTCTCAAAACCAATCTCCTTGACTGACTAAAATTAGGGGTTCATGTAACGGGAAAGAAAATGTAGCATCGTGTGGGAAAACAGGCCTTTGGAGGTGGAAAAGGAAGCAATCATGATGACTCAGGGGCCTGGCGCCTCATGGTTGGATGTGGTGATCTGGTGAGCTTCAGTTCCTCATGGTTGGTTGTGGTGATCTGGTGAGCTTCAGTTCCTTGATACTTTTGAGAGGCTTGGAGGGTCCTTCCTGAGGAAGGAGTTCAAATAAAACAGATATAAGTTTCAAGCTTTAAAACTAGAAGGGTCAATTTCTATGTTTATATATCTGTTTATATATATATATATATAAAACTGTGGCACTGGTCCCCAAATTTTTTTTGACACCAGGGACTGGTTTTGTGGAAGACAGTTTTTCATGGGGTGGGGATTGTTTCGGGATGAAACTGTTCCACCTCAGATCATCAGACGTTAGATTCTCATAAGGAGTGCACAGCCTAGATCCCTCCCATGCGCAGTTCACAATAGCCGTTTGCATTTCTGTGAGAATCTAATGCTGCTGCTGCGCTGACAGGAGGCAAGCTCAAGCAATAATGCTTGCTTGCTGACTTTTACCTACTGCTGTCTGGCCTGGTTCCTAACAGGCCATGGACCTGGACCAGTCCACAGCCCAGGAGTTGGGGACCCCTGGCTCAAGTGATCCTCCTGCCTTGGCCTCCTGAAGTGTTGGGATTACAGGCGTGAGCCACTGCCACTGACCAGGAATTGCTTTTTTTTTTTTTGAGACGGAGTCTCGCTCTGTTGCCCAGACTGGGGTGCAGTGGCACGATCTCGGCTCACGCAAGCTCTGCCTCCTGGGTTCACGCCATTCTCCTGCTTCAGCCTCCCGAGGAGCTGGGACTACATGTGCACGCCACCATGCCAGGCTGATTTTTTATTTTTAGTAGAGACAGGGTTTCACCATGTTAGCCAGGATGGTCTCGATCTCCTGACCTTGTGATCTGCCCGCCTTGGCCTCCCAAAGTGCTGGAATTACAGGCGTGAACCACCACACCTGGCCAGATCAGGAATATTTTTAAAAGTAGATTGTTGAATCCTTCTGAGAGTTCTTTTAAAAATTAAAAAAACAAAAAAAATACAACTTCACTGTAGAAACTTGGACAATAGGGAAAAATGAATAGAAGAAAAAAGGGCAATTGTCCTATCACCTAAAGATAATCATTGCTTGACCGGGCACAGTGGCTCACACCTGTAATCCCAGCATTGTGGGAGGCCAAGGCAGGTGCATCACTTGAGGTCAGGAGTTCATGACCAGCCTGACCAACATGGTGAAACCCCATCTCTACTAAAAATACAAAATTAGCTGGGCATGGTGGTGTGTACCTGTAATCCCAGCTACTTGGGAGGCTGAGGCAGAGAATTGCTTGAACCTGGGAGGCAGAGGTTGCAGTGAGCTGAGATCGCACCACTGTACTCCAGCCTGGATGACAGAGCAAGACTCCTTCTCAAAAAAAAAAAAAAAAAAAAAAAGAAGATAATCATTGCTCATGTCTTGGTTTGTTTCCTTCTAGTTTCTGAGTTTGTTCTTTAATGGTTTAGTCGTGGTATTATTTTGTTTTTTGCCCTTCTCAATTAACATTATAACACTCATTCCTCTATGTAATAAAATTAAGTATACATTTTAATGTTGACAATATTTTGGCAGTTGATAATACAACTTAGTTAACTATTGTATTATTGAGTAGGTAGGTTATGTTTACTTAGCAGAAATTTTTTTCCCTTTAAAATTATTTTTTCTTTCTTGGCTATGAAAGTAGTGTGTATTAGTATAGCCAATAGAAAATGAGAGAAAAATAGAATTAAAAAAAACACCAGCAGTTTCACGAATAACAGTAGCTATGTTGATGAATATCCTCTGGTCATTTTCTATAAATAATTCTTTTGCAAATTTGTATTTACAGAGACATGCAAAAGAGTATTACACAAGTTTTTAAAAATTTATTTATTTATTTATTTAGAGATGGAGTCTTGCTCTGTCACCCAGGCTGGAGTGCAGTGACGCCATCTCGGCACGCTACAACTTCTGCCTTCTGAGTTCAAGCAATTTTCCTGCCTTAGTCTCCCGAGTAGCTTGAATTTCAGGCTACTGAACAGCGTGTGCCATCACGCCCAACTAATTTTTTGTATTTTTGGTAGAGACGGGGTTTCACCATGTTGGTCAGGCTGCTCTTGAACTCCTGACCTCAAGTCATCCGCCTACTTCTGCCTCCCAAAGTGCTGGGATTGTTACAGGTGTGAGCCACCGTGCATGGCCAAAAAAGTTTATTTTAAGATAGTATTTTTCTGTGTAACTAGCCCTCATAACCATGATTTCTAATATCTGTATAGAATTCCACCAAATAAATGTCACCATTTTCTTATCCACTTACCAATTGTATATTTAGGTTTTTCTCAGTAGATGTAAGAGTTTAGGAATATTCTTTTTAGAGTGAATGCTCTGTGTTTTATAGGTCCGTCTCACCCATGAAATTAAACACAAGAATATTGTAACTTTTCATGAATGGTATGAAACCAGCAATCACCTCTGGCTAGTGGTGGAACTCTGCACAGGTACGAAAGAATAGGTAAAAGTGCTATGAATATAATATTGAAAAAAAAAATGCTGTAAGTTTTGTTACTTTTGATGTTATTTACTATGTTAACTTGAAAATCTATTGTTCTGTGGGTATTAGGGAAGGGTGAAGAGCAAAGATGTTTGGGAAAAAGAATTATGTAAATTCAGTTCCGGGTTGAGTTTACTTTGGTATATTATTATTATTATTATTATTATTATTTTTTTTTTTTTTTTTTGAGATGGAGTCTCGCTCTGTCGCCCAGGCTGGAGTGCAGTGGCGCAATCTCGGCTCACTGCAAGCTCCGCCTCCTGGGTTCACGCCATTCTCCTGCCTCAGCCTCCTGAGTAGCTGGGACTACAGGCGCCCGCCACCTCGCCCGGCTAGTTTTTCGTATTTTTTAGTAGAGACAGGGTTTCACCGTGTTAGCCAGGATGGTCTCAATCTCCTGACCTCGTGATCCGCCCGTCTCGGCCTCCCAAAGTGCTGGGATTACAGGCTTGAGCCACCGCGCCCGGCCTACTTTGGTATATTATTACATTACGTACATAAAAATTTAGAAATGTTTTAAAGTGGTGATTAATTTATCAAAAATATTTTCCCAAGGAATAAAAACGAACATTTTAAGTTGACTAGCTATTAATTAGCTAATACATTTATAAAGTATCTTTTTGTTTTTGTGAAAAGCATACTGTACCTCCTAAAATTTTAAGCAATGTGAAAAAGTACAAAGATGAACCAACAAATAATTAGAGATAACAAATTATAGCTATTCCTTCATACAGCTTTCTAGGACTATATACAGGGAGAAAGGTGACTAAATACATATTATCTAGGCTTTTAGTTTCAAAATTTTAAGAGTTAACAGGGAAAAAAATGTAATAACCACTACTAAGTACTACTGTTAACTACTATGAAGTACTACTGTTAGTGTACTTCTGTTTATACATTGAGTAACAATAAAGGATAATTGAATATTGATATAATTATTACTAGCTTTGTGAATCTAACTTATCATATTGACACAGAATTTACAAAACTTAAGTAATTTGGATTAATAACTTACTTGATTTTATTTTCTGAATCAATAGGACAGAATTATGGTTGAATTACTTCCGTAGATAAGGTTATCAAGAGATAGTCCTAGAATTAGTTTTTTGCTTCAGCTGACCAGATGTGGTATCCTAACTGGAAAACATGCCTACGTCTGTAACGGCCCCCTCACCCACCAAAACAAAATAAAACCCCAAATACCTCTTCCCTTCATCATAGTAATTCATATTCAACTTTCCAATGCAAGCAGAGACTTTACTTTTTCTGAATTTGGCTGTTGTATTAATTTTTAATTTGTGTAGGTATATAGTAGGTGTGTATATTAATATCTATGGGGTACATGAGATAGTTGGTACAGGCATGCAGTGTGTAATAAGCACATCAGGGTAAATGGGGTGTCCATTTCCTCAAGCATTTATCCTTTGTGTTACAATCCAATTATATTCTTTTAGTTATTTTAAAATGTACAGTTAAATTGTTATTGACTTTAGCTACCTGTTGTATTATCAAGTACTAGTTCTTATTCATTCTTACTATTTATTTTCACCCATTAACCATCCCCACTCCCTGCCACCTCCCCACTACTCTTCCCAACCTCTGGGAGCCATTCTTCTGTTCTCTATCTCCATGATTTCAATTGTTTTAATTTTCAGCTCCCACAAATGAGTGAGGACATGCAATGTTTGTCTTTCTGTGCCTGGCTTATTTCACTTAACATAATGACCTCCAGTTCTAACCGTGTTGTTGCAAATGACAAAATCTCTCTTTTATGGCTGAATAGTACTCCCTTGTATATATGTACCATATTTTCTTTATCCATTCATCTGTTGATGGATTGGCTGTTGTAATCTTGACCCTTAAAAAAAAAGTTGTTTCTGGCACTTAGATGGTAGAGAAGTAACTGGGACCTTGGAAGAATATAGCAATGGGATTCTCAATGTGCCTGACTTTGGCCTTTTATTTCATTTTTGGCATATGCTAAGGGTTGTGATTATCTGCTAAGGAAAGGCATAGTCTTTTTTGCCATGCAGTACTTTGCAGAATGTGACTTGACAGCACAACAGTAAACGAGAGTATACTTTGCATAATTTGATTTAAGTGCACAGTTTTGGGGTATTTACCATTAGTATTTGCAGCTGTTAGGGTATTATCCTTTCATCTTACCTGCTTGCCTCTCACCATTCATCCATAGGGAGCAGGCACTTTCCTGAATCTGTCTCTGGTGCTTGGGCATAGACTTCTGTTGCAGTGCTTGGGCCACTGTATTCACTCACATGTGTGTTCCTCGACCAGATTGTGAGGGTTTACTGTCTTGATCATTTTTCAATGTTCGTATCTGTCAGCATGGAACCTCTCGGGTGATGTAGGGGGTTGAAATGGGTGATTTTAATCAACTTCTTGCAGGTGGTTCCTTAAAAACAGTTATTGCTCAAGATGAAAACCTCCCAGAAGACGTTGTGAGAGAATTTGGGATTGACCTGATTACTGGATTATATCATCTTCATAAACTTGGCATTCTCTTTTGTGACATTTCTCCTGGGAAGGTAATTCATGAAAGTTTTTGATTTTCTAACTGCTTCTGTCTCAATTTAGAGTGCTTTCTCAAAGATGTTTTTATTTTTAGATAAAATTTTGGTATAGAACATCTTGAAATTTTAGTTAATCTTTTTTAAAGTAAAAGGATGCAGGGCACAGGTGGCTCATGCCTGTAATCCCAGCACTTTGGGAGGCCGAGGCGGGCGGATCACTTGAGGTCAGGAGTTCGATACCAGCCTGGCCAACATAGCAAAACCTCATCTCTTCTAAAAACACAAAAGGCCGGGCGCGGTGGCTCTTGCCTGTAACCCCAGCACGTTGGGAGGCTGAGGTGGGTGGATCACGAGGTCAAGAGATTTAGACCATCCTGGCCAACATGGTGAAACCCTATCTCAACTAAAAACAAGCAAACAAACAAACAAAAAATACAAAAATTAGCTGGGTGTGGTGGCGTACTCCTGTAGTCCCAACTATTCGAGAGGCTGAGGCAGGAGAATTGCTTGAATCCGGGAGGCGGAGGTTGCAGTGAGCCGAGATTGCACCACTGCACTCCAGCCTAGTGACAGAGCAAGACTCTGTTTTAAAAAAATAAAAAAATAAAAAATGAAAACACAAAAAATAGCTGGGTATGGTGGTGGTCACCTGTAATTCCAACTACTTGAGAGGCCAAGGCAGGGAGAATTGCTTGCACCCGGAAGGCGCAGGTTGCAGTGAGCTGAGGTCACGCCACTGCATTCCAGCCTGGGATTCCAGCGAGATTCTGTTTCAGGAAAAAAAATAAAATAAAAAAAATAAATGAAAGGAAATATATAGTACTGTATTTTAGCTACCTGTCTAAGTTGCTTTTGAATGTGAAGTCTCCTTTTCAGAGCTCTTTGAGTAATCACTTAATGCTACTAACCTACATTGTAAATGTTGAACCCAATAATGTCTATAAGATAAGGCCCTCTTAACTCTTAAGTCATCATACACATTTATGAACCATTGTTTTAGTTGATAGTGGCATTCTTGGCTATATATGTATGACTCCTGATATTATGGATCAAATATTTTCTCTTTTGGTAAAATTATCCACAACTAAATGTGCTTCAGTATAGTAGAGTCATGAAACCTACTTGGCTTCTGAGTTGCCATCAACACTAACACTTAGAAGCCGTGTGAATCCGGACAAGTTACCCTGCTTCTCTTTGCCTTAGTTTCTTTGTCACATGGAGATAGATTTTTCAAGATATTTGTGAGGATTACCTATTATATTTAGGTTAAGTTTCTAGGATACTTTTTGGTAAGTAGTGTGCTCATGGTGACGTCAATTATTGTCTTTATAAGTACATACCCTGAGGAATTGTACATATTACTGGTCTGAGTTTTTACTTTTTTTTTTTTTTTTTTTGAGACGGAGTCTCGCTCTGTCGCCCAGGCTGGAGTGCAGTGGCCGGATCTCAGCTCACTGCAAGCTCCACCTCCCGGGTTTACGCCATTCTCCCGCCTCAGCCTCCTGAGTAGCTGGGACTACAGGCGCCCACCACCTCGCCCAGCTAGCTTTTTGTATTTTTTAGTAAGAGACGGGGTTTCACCGTGTTAGCCAGGATGGTCTCGATCTCCTGACCTCGTGATCCGCCCGTCTCGGCCTCCCAAAGTGCTGGGATTACAGGCTTGAGCCACCGCACCCGGCCACTTTTTCTTTAGTATATGCCAAGGAAATAAAAAGCTGAATATTTCATTTAAGAATTTTATTTTTGCAGGCCATCTGTATGAGAAGATAATTAAACCTAAAAAAGAAAACTCCATAAAGTCCTGTATAATGAATAGCAGTTCTTGTTTGAAATAGTCACATATGTGCCTCAAGTCTCTAGCTACTCAACTGTCATTGTAGTGCTGAGAGCAGCTGTAGCTAATTTGTAAATACCTGGATGTGGCTGCATTTCAATAACTTCATTTGTGGATGTGGAAATGTGAATTTCATATAATTCATTGTTACATGTCTAGAAATATTATTTTGATTTTTTCCTAACCATTTAGAAATATAAAAACCACATTAAAAAGTATTTTATTTTATTTTTATTTTTTTGAGACACAGTTTCACTCTGTTGCCCAGGCTGGAGTGCAGTGGTGTGATCTCAACTCATGCACACTCCGCATCCTGGGTTCAAGCAATTCTCCCGCCTCGGCCTCCCGAGTAGCTGGGACTGCAGGTGTGTGGCAAATTTTTGTATTTTTAGTAGAGATAGGGTTTCACCGTGTTGGCCAGGCTGGTCTCAAACTCCTGACCTCAGGTGATCCTACTGCCTTGGCTTCCCAAAGTGCTGGGATTACAGGTGTGAGCTACCATGCCTGGCCAACGCCCCCCACCCCCCCACCTTTTTTTTTAATTACCTTTTTTTTTGGTGTGGCAGTTTTCTTTTTTTTTCTGCAAGCTCCGCCTCCCGGGGTTTACGCCATTCTCCTGCCTCAGCCTCCTGAGCAGCTGGGACTACAGGCGCCCGCCACCGCGCCCGGCTAGTTTTTTTGTATTTTTTTAGTAGAGACGGGGTTTCACCGTATTAGCCAGGATGGTCTCGATCTCCTGACCTCGTGATCCGCCCGTCTCGGCCTCCCAAAGTGCTGGGATTACAGGCTTGAGCCACCGCGCCCGGCTGGTGTGGCAGTTTTCAGATAGGTTTTTGTTTTTTGTTTTTTTTTTAAATTCAACACTCTTGGTTCATAGCTGTACAAGGCAGTGGCCAGGGTTTGTCCCAGAGGCTGTAGTTTGCTGATATCTATACGGGAGTTGTTTAATGAGATTTATTATCAGCTGTTACGATCTGAAAAATTCAGGCTGCTTTGTAACCTAAACCTGTGTTCTAGAACAGGGGTTAGCAAAGGTTGGGCAGGATTCCTATTTTTGTAAGTAAACTTTCACTGGAACACAGCCACGACCTTTGGTTTATGTAATGTCAGTGGCTACCGTTGTGCAACAACAGATTTGAAGTATGAGATTCCATTAAAATGAAATGACATTGAAGTATAAAAGACTGTATGGCTCATAAAGTCTAAAATATTTATTAGCTGGCTCTTTACCAACCACAAAAAATTTTGTTGATCCCTGCTAGTGGTCCTCTGGATCAGCAGCATTAGGTTGACCTGGCATTTGGTAGAAATGGGCCCCATCCCAGACCTGTTGAAGCAGAAACTCTGGGGGTAGTGACTGGTAGTCTGTGCTTTAACAAGTCTTCCAGGGGATTCTGATGCTCACATAAGTTTAAAAGCCACTATTGTAGACCAGCAGACATCCTTAGTATGTATTTGTGACTAGAAGTTAAGAGTTAACTTCACATTGCCTTTATTTTATTTTAATTTTATATTTTTGAGACAGGGTCTCACTGTCATACAGAATGGAGTGCAGTGGCGCAGCCTTGGCTCACTGCAACCTCCGCCTCCCGGTTCAAGTGATTCTCATGCCTCAGCCTCCTGAGTAGCTGGGATTATAGGCGCCCGCCACCATGCCCAGCTAATTTTTGTATTTTGAGTAGAGATGGGGTTTCACCATGTTGGCCAGGCTGGTCTCGAACTCCTGGCACCAAGTGATCTGCCCGCCTCAGCCTTCCAAAGTGCTGGGATTACAGGTGTGAGGCACTGCACTTGACCCTACATAGCCTTGAAAAGCCACAAAGCCACCTGACCCATTGTACCTATCTAGAAATACTTTTAATAGAGGAAGTGATAAAAGTAACAGAAGAGTAGTTCCTGGCATGTTTTCAACAATCCATAGATTCTAATCACAAATTATATTAGCAGACTTGAGCACTTGTCACATGCCAGCGACTGTTACAAACCCTTTACTTGTATAACTTCGATTAATCCTTACAACAGTCTGAAGAGTTTGGTATTATTTTTCCCATTTTACAGGTGAAGAGACTGGGGATTAGAAAGGTTAATACATTCTTCAAGGTCAGACAGCAAGTAAATGGTGGACCTGGGTGTAAAATCCAGATCTCCAACTTTAATCTTAACTCTGCATTGTGCTTCCTCACTTGAATAAACACCTCAGACAGCTAGGTTTCCAAATCCTGTTATAGCTGACACTGAGGCTTGGCAAGTGCAGATTGTTTTATTTTCATCATTACTTATCTTTCCTCAAACCTGAAGTTTTCCACTTTGGTTATATGATGAGTTCATTATATACATCTGAGAATGAACAATTTAATTTTGTATTGATTATTAAAAAGTTGGATTTATTTTTCTTTAGCTTTTTAAAAAATTATAAACATTTATTTTTCTGAGTTCTGATGGAGAAAGAATAGCAATGCTCAAAAGTTCTTTAGTGCAATTATAAGAAGTACTGATATATGTACAAATTAAGTTGATTTTTCTTCTGAAAACATTTATTTGATCTTCATAGATACTCTTGGAAGGGCCTGGCACACTAAAGTTTAGCAACTTTTGCTTGGCAAAAGTGGAAGGTGAAAATTTGGAAGAGTTCTTTGCTTTGGTGGCAGCAGAGGAAGGAGGAGGTGACAGTGGGGAAAATGTCCTGAAGAAAAGCATGAAAAGTAGAGTCAAAGGTATGTGGACCTGGAAAGCTTAAAGATCGTAACTCTAGTTGTGGACCATGCAAATCCTGTGTTTAGGAGACAATGTCAGTCTTTTGTTTTGCCACTCACATAACATATTGAAAATGGTAATGACCAGCAGACATAGTCTGGACATAGGAATGACTTTGCCTGTGGCCTAAAGTATTCAATGTGGATCTACTCTGTAAGGCCTGGGGAACCTTAACAAAGCCTGTATTTCATCCTCAGCTTTATGTTTTACTGAGCATTCATTAGCACATAGGAGGGGAATGGTGCCTGCCACATTAGTGGTTCAATAGAAATTAGTTGAGTGAATGATATTCTGCAGTTGAAACATATTTCTTTCTTTTTTTTTTTTTTTTTTGAGACGGAGTCTCGCTCTGTCGCCCAGGTTGGAGTGCAGTGGCCAGATCTCAGCTCACTGCAAGCTCCGCCTCCCGGGTTTACGCCATTCTCCTGCCTCAGCCTCCGGAGTAGCTGGGACTACAGGCGCCCGCCACCTCGCCCGGCTAGTTTTTTGTATTTTTTTAGTAGAGACGAGGTTTCACCGTGTTAGCCAGAATGGTCTCGATCTCCTGACCTTGTGATCCGCCCGTCTCGGCCTCCCAAAGTGCTGGGATTACAGGCTTGAGCCACTGCACCTGGCTCTTTTTTTTTTTAAATTTAAGTTCTGGGGTACATGTGCAGAACGTGCAGGTTTGTTACATAGGTATACACATGCCATGGTGGTTTGCTGCACCCATCAAGCCATCATCTACATTAGGTATTTCTCCTAATGCTCTCCCTCCTTTAGCCCCCCCACCCCCTGACAGGCCCTGGTATGTGATGTTCCCCTCCCTGTGTCCATGTGTTCTCATTGTTCAGCTCCCACTTACGAATGAGAACACATGGTGTTTGGTTTTCTGTTCTTGTGTTAGTTTGCTGAGAATGATGGTTTCCAGTTTCATCCATGTCCCTGCAAAGGACATGAACTCATCCTTTTTTATGGCTGCATAGTATTCCATGGTGTATAGGTGCCACATTTTCTTTATCCAGTCTATCATTGGTGGGCATTTGGGTTGGTTCCACGTCTTTGCTATTGTGAATAGTGCTGCAATAAACATACGTGTGCATGTGTCTTTATAGTAGAATGATTTATAATCCTTTGGGTATATACCCAGTAATGGGATCGCTGGGTCAAATGGTATTTCTGGTTCTAGATCCCTGAGGAATTGTCCTCCACAATGGTTGAACCAATCTACATTCCCACCACCAGTCCAAAACCATTCTATTTCTCCACAGCCTTGCCAGCATTTTTGTTTCTTGACTTTTTAATAATTGCCATTCTGACTGGTGTGAGATGGTATCTCATTGTGGTTTTGATTTGCATTTCTCTAATGATCAGTGATGATGAGCTTTTTTTCATATGTTTGTTGGCCGCATAAATGTCTTCTTTTGAGGAGTGTCTGTTCATATCCTTTGCCCACTTTTTGATGGGGTTGTTTGCTTTTTTGTAAATTTGTTTAAGTTTCTTGTAGATTCTGGATATTAGATCTTTGTCAGATGGGTAGATTGCAGACATTTTCTACCATTCTGTAGGTTGCCTGTTCATTCTGATGCTAGTTTATTTTGCTGTGCAGAAGCTCTTTAGTTTAATTAGATCCCATTTGTCAATTCTGGCTTTTGCTGCCATTACTTTTGGTGTTTTAGTCATGAAGTCTTTGCCCATGCCTGTATCCTGAATGGTATTGCCTAGGTTTTCTTCTAGAATTTTTATGGTTTTAGGTCTTACATTTAAGTCTTTAATCCATCTTGAGTTAATTTTTGTAAGGTAAAAGGAAGGGGTCCAGTTTCATTTTTCAGCATATGGCCAGCCAGTTTTCCCAACACTATTTATTAAATAGGGAATCCATTCCCCATTGATTGTTTTTGTCAGGTTTGTCAAAGATCAGATGGTTGTAGATATCTATTCTGAGGTCTCTATTCTGTTCCATTGATCTATATATATGTTTTTGTATCAGTACCATGCTCTTTTGGTTACTGTGGCCTTGTAGTATAGTTTGAGGTTAGGTAGTGTGATGCCTCCAGTTTTGTTCTTTTTGCTTAGGATTTTCTTGGCTATGTGGACTCTTTTTTGTTTCCATATAAAATTTAAAATAGTTTTTTCCAATTCTGTGAAGAAAGTCAATGGTAGCTTGATGGGGATAGCCCTGAATCTATAAATTACTTTGGGCAACATGGCCATTTTCATAATATTGATTCCTTCTATCCATGAGGATGGAATGTTTTTTCATTTGTTTGTGTCCTCTTTTATTTCCTTGAGCAGAGGTTTGTAGTTCTCCTTGAAGAGGTCCTTCACATCCCTTCTAAGTTGTATTCCAAGGTATTTTATTCTCTTGGTAGCAATTGTGAATGGGAGTTCATTCATAATTTGACTCTTTGTTTATTATTGGTGTATAGGAATGCTTGTGATTTTTGCACATTGATTTTGTATCCTGAGACTTTGCTGAAGTTGCTTATCAGCTTTAGGAGATTTTGGGCTGAGATGATGGAATTTTCTAAATATACAATTATGTCATCTGCAAACAGAGACAATTTGACTCCCTCTCTACCTGTTTGAATACCCTTTATTTCTTTCTCCTGCCTGATTGCCCTGGCCAGAACTTCCAACACTATGCTGAATAGGAGTGGTGAGAGAGGGCATCCCTGTCTTGTGCCAGTTTTCAAAGGGAATGCTTCCAGTTTTTGTCCATTCAGTATGATATTGGCTGTGGGTTTGTCATAAATAACTCTTATTATTTTGAGATACGTTCCATCGATGCCTAATTTATTGAGAGTTTTTAGCATGAAAGGGTGTTGAATTTTGTCGAAGACTTTTTCTGCATCTATTGAGATAATCATGTGGTTTTTGTCATTGGTTTTGTTTATGTGATAGATTACGTTTATTGATTTGTGTATGTTGAACCAGCCTTGCATCCCAGGGATAAAGCTGACTTGATCATGGTGGATAAGCTTTTTGATGTGCTGCTGGATTCGGTTTGCCAGTATTTTATTCAGGATTTTCGCATCGATGTTTATCAGGGATATTGGCCGGAAAGTTTTTGTTGTTGTTGTTGGTGTATCTCTGCCAGGCTTTGGTATCAGGATGATCCTGGCCTTATAAGATGAGTTAGGGAGGATTCCCTCTTTTTCTATTGTTTGGAATAGTTTCAGAAGGAATGTTATCAGCCCTTCTTTGTACCTCCTGTAGGATTCGGCTGTGAATCTGTCTGGTCCTGGGCTTTTTTTGATTGGTAGGCTGTTAATTACTGCTTCAATTTCAGAACTTATTATTGGTCTATTCAGGGATTCGACTTCTTCCTGGTTTAGATGTGGGAGCATGTGTATGTCCAGGAATTTATCCATTTCTTCTAGATTTTCTAGTTTATTGGTGTAGAGGTGTTCACAGTATTCTCTGATGTTAGCTTGTATTTCTGTGGGATCAGTGGTAATATCTCCTTTATCATTTTTTATTGCATCTCCTTGTTTCTTTTCTCTTTTCTTCTTTATTAGTTTTGCTAGCGATCTATTTTGTTTATCATTAAAAAAAAAAAACAGCTCCTAGATTCATTGATTTTTTTTGAAGGGTTTTTTGTGTCTTTATCTCCTTCAGTTCTGCTCTGAAATTAGTTATTTCTTGTCTTCTGCTAGTTTTTGAATTTGTTTGTTCTTCTCTAGTTCTTTCTTCTTTTCTTTTTTTTTTTTTTTTTGAGACGGAGTCTCGCTCTGTCACCCAAGCTGGAGTGCAGTGGCGTGATCTCGGCTCACAGTAAGCTCTGCCTTCTGGGTTCATGCCATTCTCCTGCCTCAGCCTCCAGAGTAGCTGGGACTACAGGCGCCCACCACCATGCCCAGCTAATTTTTTGTATTTCTACTAGAGACGGGGTTTCACTGTATTAGCCAGGATGGTCTCGATCTCCTGACCTCATGATCCACCCGCCTCGGCCTCCCAAAGTGCTGA
The DNA here is from genome assembly GCF_007565055.1 of Rhinopithecus roxellana. Classification (NCBI taxonomy): domain Eukaryota; kingdom Metazoa; phylum Chordata; class Mammalia; order Primates; family Cercopithecidae; genus Rhinopithecus; species Rhinopithecus roxellana. Next base: position 15,059 of record NW_022144096.1, read on the forward strand.
GACTACGGGCGTGAGCCATTGCGCCTGGCCTTTTCCATCATTTTAACCTTGGTGAATCTGACAATTATGTGTCTTGGGGTTGCTCTTCTTGAGGAGTATATTTGTAGTGTTCTCTGTATTTCCTGAATTTGAGTGTTCGCCTGTCTTGCTAGGTTGGGGAAGTTCTCCTGGATAATATCCTGAAGTGTGTTTTGCAACTTGGTTCCATCCTCTCTGTCACTTTCAGGTACATCAATCAAACGTAGATTTGGTCTTTCACATAGTCCCATATTTCTTGGAGGCTTTGTTTGTTCCTTTTCATTCTTTTTTCTCTAACCTTGTCTTTTCACTTTATTTCATTAAGTTGATCTTCAATTTCTGATGTCCTTTCTTCCACTTGATCGATTCAGCTATTGATACTTGTGTATGCTTCACGAAGTTCTGATGCTGTTTTTCAGCTCCATAAAGTCATTTATGTTCTTCTCTAAACTGGTTATTCTAGTTAGCAATTCCTGTTACCGTTTTTCAAGGTTCTTATCTTCCTTGCATTGGGTTAGAACATACTCCTTTAGCTTGGAGGAGTTTGTTATTACCCACCTTCTGTAGCCTACTTCTGTCCATTTGTCAAACTCATTCTCTATCCAGTTTTGTTCCCTTGCTGGTGAGGAGTTGTGATCCTTTGGAGGAGAAGAGGAGTTCTGGTTTTTGGAATTCTCAGCCTTTTTGCGCTGGTTTCTCTCCATCTTCGTGGATTTATCTACCTTTGGTGTTTGATGTTGGTGACCTTTGCATGGGGTCTCTGAGTGGACGTCCTTTTTGTTGATATTGATGCTATTCCTTTCTGTTTGTTAGTTTTCCTTCTACCAGTCAGGCCTCTCTGCTTCAGATCTGCTGGAGTTTACTGAAGGTTCACTCCAGACCCTGTTTGCCTGGGTATCACCAGCAGAGGCCGCAGAACAGCAAAGATTGCTGCCTGTTCCTTCCTCTGGAAGCTTTGTCCCGGAGGGGCACCTGCCAGATGCCAGCTGGAGCTCTCCTGTGTGAGGTGTCTGCCGGCCCCTACTGGGAGGTATCTCCCAATTAGGAGACTTGAGGGTCAGGGACCCACTTGAGGAGGCGGTCTGACCTTTAGCAGAGCTTGAACGCTGTGCTGGGAGATCCGCTGCTTTCTTCAGAGCCATCAGGCAGGGACGTTTAAGTCTACTGAGCCTGCTCCCACAACCTTCCCTTGCCCCAGGTGCTCTGTTCCAGGGAGATGGGGGTTTTATGTATAAGCATCTGACTGGGGCTGCTGCAGATGCGCTGCCCAGAGAGGAGGAATCTGGAGAGGCAGTCTGGCCACAGCGGACTCCACCTAGTTCAAACGTCCATGTGGTTTTGTTTACACCGTGAGGGTAAAACCGCCTACTTAAGCCTCAGCAATGGTGGATGCCCCTCCCTGCACCAAGCTTGAGCATCCCAGGTCGACTTCAGACTGCTGCGCTGGCAGCGAGAATTTCAAGCCAGTGGATCTTAGCTTATTGGGCTCTGTGGGGGTGGGACCTGCTGAGCCAAACCACATGACTCCCTGGCTTCAGCCCCCTTTCCAGAGGAGTGACTGGTGCTGTGTCTCTCTGGCCTTCCAGGTGCCACTGGAGTATGAAAAAAAACTCCTGCACCTAGTTGGTGTCTGCCCAAATGGCCACCCAGTTTTGTGCTTGAAACCCAGGGCCCTGGTGGCCTGGGCACCAGAGGGAATCTCCTGGTCTGTGGGTTGGGAAGACCATTGGAAAAGTACAGTATGTGGGCTGGAGTGCACTGTTCCTCACGGCACAATCCCTCATGGCTTCCCTTGGCTAGAAGAGGGAGTTGCCTGACCCCTAGCGCTTCCCGGGTGAGGCAACGCCCCACCCTGCTTCAGCTTGCCCTCTGTGGGCTGCACCCACTGTCCAACCAGTCGTAATGAGATGAACTGGGTACCTCAGTTGGAAATGCAGAAATCACCTGCCTTCTGCATTGATCTCACTGAGAGCTGCAGACTGGAGCTGTTCCTATTCAGCTATCTTGCCAGCATCCCTGAAGCAAATTTCTAGGGTATATTCTTGGCATGTGAGATGGGGCTGGGGGTGTTAAAATTGCTATACTTGAGGGGGGAGTCTGAAGTAATGTTTCTTATGCCTTTTGGGGGAAGTGCTAAAGATCTTTCCTCCTCAGGTTCCATGTTCAGGTACTTGAGACTTTGGGCCATTGAAGCTCTGTGATACTCATCGTGCTGTCAGCTGAGTTTGGTGCCAGTTGTAGGAAAGAGCATGATGCGAGAGGGTGGCAGACATCCTTGGACTTGGTAGTCATGTGGCCCAGGGATGAGGGAAGAGGATGGGGAGCAGCAGGTTAATCACAGGCCCCGTAAATAGGACTAAAGGAAATTAAACTTTCAGGGCCAGGCTTGTATGTGGTAAGATTTCATGCCCAAGAAGAAGGCTTTTAATGTCCTCAAATTGCATTCCATAGAATTATCAGTATTCTATGAAAATGACTATTGTGGTCTATGTTAGTAGGATATGAAGTTCTGAATTATTGTATATAATTTTATTATAGAAAACAAGGTCAATGGTATATTTTAGTATAAATGCATATTTAGTAAGGGGAAGAGAGCTGTGTTGTGGAGAAATACATCAGATGTTCTAGCAGTGATGCGTACTTCTGAACTTAATCTAAGAACAATTTCTATGATGGGGCAGGTTAGTCTATTTGGCCAAGGGTAGAGGATACTTTCATAACCAGCAGGGCAGAATTAGCCCTGACCTTTGGGGATCAGGTACTTCATAGGCAGTTAACCTTCACATCCCTGTGGCATTAAGATAAAAATAGAGTGTAAAACCACTTCTGTTTTCCTGGAGACTTGGAGAATTCACAGTCTAAGTGTGGCGATGAAAAAGGCACATGAAAAAATCACGCTACTTTTTGACATATTTGACTAGTTGGGTTCTGTGATGGGGTTGGTGATTGGTCAGTGGTGGTGTACAGCCATGAAGAATCTGTTAACATTGATGCTGATGTTAGGGCAAACAGTTTGGTTAGGCTGCATAAAAGTAATATTGAAAAGAGCTTCTAATAAGGACATCTGGATTCTAGTTCTGTCTTTGCTTCTTTGTAACCTTCAGAGTAGTGTCACATAGCTGCTAGGAGTTTTAATTTCCTGTTTAAAGATAGGGGTTGGCTGGATCATAGTTCCCAAATTCAGGAACAGAAAAGTTATATAAATCAATAATGTGGCCCAGTTTAAGAGGGATTGAAGGGGTTATGTCGAACTAGGCTCAATTTTGGCCCAGTGTTGTTGATTGATTGAGAGAAATTAGAAATCTGGGCTGATTTATGAAAAGAGTTTCAAATTTAGAATCCCCTACCTACAGGTTAGGGTTCAAGTTTCACGATCTGGTCCAGGATTGCCTCTCTGTTCTTGTGGTTCCCACAAGATTGTGCTTCACTGTCCTTCAGTTGCAGGTACAACTGACCAAGGCCTCCAACTACTTGAAGAAATCCATCAGTGCTTTTGTTCAGAGGCCACGCTTCTCATGACTGTACCCAGCTAGTGACTAAACTTGGAGGGGACACTAAGGCAGGCCTATTCCTGAGAGCACACTGGTAGTCGACATTGATTCAGGGATTCTTTTTGTTTGTTTATTTTGTTTGTTTTGAGATGGAGTCTTGATCTGTTGCCCAAGCTGGAGTGCAGTGGTGTGATGTCAGCTCACTGCAACCTCTGCCTCCCAGGTTCAAGTGATTCTCCTGCCTCAGCCTCCCGAGTAGCTAGGATTATAGGCATGCGCCACAATGCCCAGCTAATTTTGTGTTTTTGGTAGAGACCGGGTTTCTCCATATTGGTCAGGCTGGTCTCGAACTCCCGACTTCAGGTGATCTGCCTGCCTCAGCCCGCCAAAATGCTGGGATTACAGGCATGAGCCACCACACCTGGCCGGCTTCAGCTTTCTTGAGAAAGACTTCCTTCTTTGTCTGTCTGGATGGCAGGATTTTATCAGACTGAATACTTAAGTGTTTTCTTTTATTATTTTCATAATATTTTGTGTATAAACCATTTAACTTACCATGTAATAATATACTGTTTTGCGTATTTGTTTTCTACCCATTTGAGTGTGAACCCAGGGACTTTAATTCCATTGTTCATTAGTGCATTGATTTGTTAATTCCACATTTATTTATTTATTTTTTGAGATGGAGTCTCGCTCTGTTGCCCAGGCTGGAGTGCAGTGGCGCGATCTTGGCTCACTGCAAGCTCTGCCTCCTGGATTCACGCCATTCTCCTGCCTCAGCCTCCCGAGTAGCTGGGACTACAGGCGCCCGCCACCACGCCCGGCTAATTTTTTGTATTTTTTTTTTTTAATAGAGACAGGATTTCACTGTGTTAGCCAAGACTCAATCCCCTGACCTCATGATCCGCCCACTTTGGCCTCCCAAAGTGCTGGCATTACAGGCGTGAGCCACTGCACCCGGCCCTCATTGATTTATTTTTTTGAGACAGTCTTGCTTTGTTACACAAGCTGGAGAGCAGTGGCATGATCTTGGCTCACCACAACCTTCGCCTACTAGGTTCAAGTGATTCTTGAATGGCCTCAGCCTCCCAGGTAGCTGGGATTACAGCACCCTCCACCACACCCAGCTAATTTTTGTAGTTTTAGTAGAGATGGAGTTTCACCAGGTTGGTCAGGCTGGTCTTGAACTTCTGTCCTCAAGTGATACTTCAGCCTCCCAAAGTGCTGGGATTACAGGTGTGAGCCTGGTCCACATTTATTTCTTAATTTGACGAGTTTACCCATGTTCTAGGTACTGGAAATAAGGATGGGAAGACAAACATTCATATTCAACAAATATTAATGAAACATCTATTAAGTGTTGGGCAGAGTGCAAGGGCATTCCATGGGTGTTATTTGTGTTTCCTCAGCAGCTAGTGCAGGCAAATATACCTTCCATTGATGTGTGCGAAATGTGATAGCATAGCAAATTTGCTCCATGGGAGAACTTTACAGTCACGCATCAGGGCACACAAAGCTGCTGATCTGGCTGTGATGGGCTCTGGAGATAGGATTTGCTGGAAGGCTTACCTCAGTGGAATTTTGTTTCCAAATCATTGGAGGTTACTTACTTCCTGGGGAAGAGATTCTCACTGGGAGGTGGGAGTTTGTTAGATGGAATGCACAGAGTGTGCACCAGGGAGAGACAAGGACCCTGGGTCTTGGCGGGTGCTCTGCAACTGCCTAGCTGTGTGATTTACTGGAGGTTAAGTATCCCTCTCTTGTCAGTGAATAAGGGAACTTTCTGGCTCTAAAATATGGGATTTCTATGTAATATTACACTTTGTATAAAGTATATGTGGCACACATGAGTGCTTTTCACTATTTCCTATTCTCCTGGATAGATGGTAGGATTGCATCCTCTCCCTGGTCAAAGCCAACTAAGTGTGAGCAGAAGTGATGTGAGTAACTTTGAGATGGGAATTTTAGGAGCCAGTGTTCAGTTAGCTACATTCTTTCTCCCTGCCTCCAATTGAGGAAGCATGAGTGGAGTTGGAACCTCTATCAGCCAGGGTCTTTGAGTGACTATGATGATCAGAGCTTCTTGGTAGATTTGTTATGGATATATTTAGTGATAGATAAACCTTTGCTGTTAAACCAGTGGGTTGTTGGGGTTGTTATATTTAAGGTTTAACTTAAACTATTCTAATTGAAATTTAAAAGAAGAATGTAGCTGAATGTGCCATACCTCTCAGGTAGATTTTAAACACCTTTTTATATTCACACACATTCTTTGCAAAATGTAACCTTAAAATTAGAAAACATTGAAAAATGTGAATGCACATGAAGTTTTATTCATGCGTATGTTTTTCTCCTGCCCTTTTTCATCTCACAGATCTTTCCTAGGTAGGTTCGCATTGGCAGCAATACAAATGCCTAACAGAACTGTTCTTCATACTTTGCTTTTAGGATCTCCTATATATACAGCACCAGAAGTTGTGAGGGGTGCTGACTTTTCCATCTCCAGTGACCTCTGGTCTTTGGGCTGTCTGCTTTATGAAATGTTTTCAGGTAATTGTTTCCTGAATAGGTATAAAATCAGATATGACTAAAATAAAACCAGGTTAAGTCTGTAGTTTGCAGATGTTTTACTTATAAGATGTTACAAAACTTGATTTTTTAAAATTTTGAGACAGTCTTGCACTGTCACCCGGTCTGGAGTGCAGTGACACGATCTTGGCTCACCTCAGCCTCCTCTGCCTCTTGGGTTCAAGCCATTCTCATGCCTCAGCTTCCTGAGTAGCTGGGCTTACAGGTGTCCACCACTATGCCTGGCAATTTTTTGTATTTTTAGTAGAGACGGGATCTCACCATGTTGGCCAGGCTGGTCTTGAATGCCTGACCTCAAGTGATCTGCCTACTTAGGCCTCCCAAAGCTCTGGGATTATAGGCATGAGCCACTATGCCTGGCCAAAAAAACTGTGACCTTATTAAATTTTCATATATACTGATTTTGGCTGAGTTGCTTGGTATCTAGGGATATGCAGAGTCCTAGAAACTTCTTGACAAATAGGTAATTTTTCATGATAATCTGGAATGCTGAAATGTGCTTAACTCAAAAACTGTGATTATTAGAAATTTTTGTAAAGATGCCTTGCAACTGTGTATTATTCAGATACATCAAATGGCCTATACCCCCATTGGTTCGTAGTAGTGGTCCATGTGTGTGTTTGTGTATTTGTTAGGATGATAATACGTTTCGAATTAAGAGAAATATAATTTATATAGGCAGTGCCTGGTACGTACTAGGCATTAGCTATTCCTATATATTTTTTCCTATAAGTTGTATGATCTTGAAATATCTGTAGTTGAGATGAGAATTATTGGTGATAGCAGACTTCTTTAATTTTGCAAGTTTTCATGTGATTTCAGGAAAACCTCCATTCTTCTCAGAAAGTATTTCGGAATTAACAGAAAAGATCTTATGTGAAGATCCTTTGCCACCTATTCCGAAAGGTAAGATTTCTTGTGATAAATGGAATTAATTTACATTTTCCACTGATTAAGGTGTACCTTTATCCAAAGTTTGCTTTTATTGATTCATAACTCCCCAAAGTTACCTTTATTTTTTTTTTGAGACGGAGTCTCGCTCTGTCTCCCAGGCTGGAGTGCAGTGGTGCGATCTCGGCTCACTGCAAGCTCTGCCTCCTGGGTTCACGCCATTCTCCTGCCTCAGCCTCCTGAGCAGCTGGGACTACAGGCGCCCGCCACCACACCGGGCTAATTATTTTGTATTTTTAGTAGAGACGGGGTTTCACCATGTTAGCCAGGATGGTCTCCATCTCCTGACCTCGTGATCCACCTGCCTCGGCCTCCCAAAGTGCTGGGATTACAGGCTTAAAGTTATCTTTTATAAGTGATCCCAAGTTGATATTTTTAGAAATGTTAGTATTTCCTTTGACATTTTTTAAAGATGCTGAAACAGAGAACAAAGTACTAATAGATTTCCCTCATTTAAAAACAAATTATTTTGTGCATCTATATCACAAAAAGTATGGCTTAAAGACTTAAACACTTATGTGACATTACTTTTTGTATGTACCATTTACTTTGTAGTCATGTCCCATGTGGTTATTTCTATCTCCTGTTGGAACAAATCTGCTGTTTCCTTATCTTGATCAATCAGAATGCTACCCTTATGAGTTTTCAAGATCTTTATTATTTATTTATTTATTTTTGAGACAGAGTCTCACTCTGTTGCCCAGGCTGGAGTGCAGTGGTGTGATCTTGGCTCACTGCAACCTCTGCCTCCTGGGTTCAAGCGATTCTCCTGCCTCCGCCTCCCGAGTAGCTGGGATTACAGGTGCCCACCATGGCGCCCGGCTAATTTTTTGTTTTTGTTTTTTAGTAGAGATGGGGTTTCACCATCTTGGTCAGGCTGGTCTTGAGCTCCCGACCTCGTGATACACCCACCTCAGCCTCCCAAAGTGCTGGGATTACAGGCATGAGCCACTGCACCCGGCCTAAAAGTCTTTAAAATTAGATACAGTTGTAGTATTTTTAAAGTGTTGGAACTTTAATCATATAAATTGTGGTTAATATAATGATCTATCAGCAATAATTTTTAAGGAAAGAGAAAAGAAGGCACAAATGCAGTAAAACATTTTGCTATACATTGTTAAAGTTTATCTTAAGACACATAAATGAAAACAGGATTCTACAAAAATTATTACTATATATATTTATTATTATTATTATTATTATTATTATTATTATTTTGAGAGACAGGGTTCTGCTGTGTCACTCAGGCTGGAGTGCAGTGGTGCAGTCAGCCTCCTGAGTAGCCAAGACTACAGGCACACACCACCAGGAATGGCTAATTTTTAAATTTTTTTTGTGGAGACAGGGTCTTGCTGTGTTGCCTAGCTTGTCTTGAACTCCTGGCCTTGATTGATCCACCTGCCTTGGCCTCCCAGAGTGCTGGGATTTCAAGTATGAGCCACAATGTGTGACCATTACTACTACTTTTAACCATAGATTGATGACCTGGATATGGTATATAACTAATTTAAAAAGACAAAACATTATGAGATTAGTGGTATTGGACACTGTCATAATGTAATGCTTCTTATTTCTGTTAAAAATCTTAAAAGAGGGATTGCAAATATTCTTTTTTTTTTTTTTTTTTTTTTTTAGAATTTTGTATAGTTTTTTTTTTTTTTTTTATTTTTATTATTATACTTTAAGTTCTAGGGTACATGTGCATAACGTGCAGGTTTGTTACACATGTATACTTATGCCATGTTGGTGTGCTGCACCCATCAACTCGTCAGCACCCATCAATTCATCATTTATATCTTGTATAACTCCCCAATGCAAGCCCTCCCTCCTCCCCCCTCCCCCCTCCCCATGATAGGCCCCAGTGCGTGATGTTCCCCTTCCCGAGTCCAAGTGATCTCATTGTTCAGTTCCCACCTATGAGTGAGAACATGCGGTGTTTGGTTTTCTGTTCTTGTGATAGTTTGCTAAGAATGATGGTTTCCAGCTGCATCCATGTCCCTACAAAGGACGCAAACTCATCCTTTTTTATGGCTGCATAGTATTCCATGGTGTATATGTGCCACATTTTCTTATCCAGTCTGTCACAGATGGACATTGGGGTTGATTCCAAGTCTTTGCTATTGTGAATAGTGCCGCAATAAACATACGTGTACATGTGTCTTTGTAGTAGAATAATTTATAATCCTTTGGGTATATACCCAGTAGTGGGATGGCTGGGTCATATGGTACATCTAGTTCTAGATCCTTGAGGAATTGCCATACTGTTTTCCATAATGGTTGAACTAGTTTACAATCCCACCAACAGTGTAAAAGTGTTCCTATTTCTCCACATCCTCTCCAACACCTGTTGTTTCCTGACTTCTTAATGATTGCCATTCTAACTGGTGTGAGATGGTATCTCATTGTGGTTTTGATTTGCATTTCTCTGATGGCGAGTGATGATGAGCATTTTTTCATGTGTCTGTTGGCTGTATGAATATCTTCTTTGAGAAATGTCTGTTCATATCCTTTCCCCACTTTTTGATGGGGTTGTTTGTTTTTTTCTCGTATATTTGTTTGAGTTCTTTGTAGATTCTGGATATTAGCCCTTTGTCAGATGAGTAGGTTGCAAAAATTTTCTCCCATTCTGTAGGTTGCCTGTTCACTCTGATGGTAGTTTCTTTTGCTGTGCAAAAGCTCTTTAGTTTAATTAGATCCCATTTGTCAATTTTTGCTTTTGGATTGCAAATATTCTAATCATAGTACATTGTAATGCAAAGTTGTTCAAGTTAGGAATACTTCAAAGAATAAGGTATAATTAATAGTTAATTAGGGCTGCGCATGGTGGCTCACACCTGTAATCCTAGCACTTTGGGAGGCCGAGGTGGGTGGATCACCTGAGGTCAGGAGTTTGTGACCAGCCTGACTATCATGGTGAAACCCTGTCTCTACTAATACAAAAAATTAGCCAGGCATGGTGGCACATGCCTGTAATCCGAGCTACTTGGGAGTCTGAGACAGGAGAATCGCATGTACCTGGGAGGCAGAGGTTGCAGTGAAACGAGATCGTGCCATTGCACTCCAGCCTGGGCAACAAGAGTGAAACTCCTTCTCAAAAAAAAAAAAAAAAAAAAAAAAAAAAAAGTTGGAGCTGAGCATAGTGGCTCACACTTGTAATCCCAGCACTTTAGGAGATCCAAGGCAGGTGGATCACTGGAGCCCAGGAGTTTGAGACTAACTTAGGCAGCATAGTGAGACCCCATCTCTACAAAAAATAAACAAAAATTAGGCGTGATGGTACATGCCTGTAGTCCCAACTACTCTGGAGGCTGGGGTGAGAGGATCACTTGAGCCTGGGAGGTAGAGGCTGGAGTGAACCATGATCGTGCCGCTGCACTCTAGCCTGGGTGACAGAGCAAGACACTATCTCAAAAAAACCCCCCAAAATAGTTGAAGACAAGTGTTTGAGTTTGTTAAGCTGGTGATCCTTGTTGGGATTGTTCAGTGAAGAGAAGGCTTAGAGGTTTGTTAAGACTTAGTTTTTGAGATTTACATTTCTTTTTTGTGATCTAGGAAAATATGTTTTTAATCTTTGTGTTCTGTACCTCCCCATCCTGCCCCATCAAATGGAGGATGTAATTGTTGTTAATGGATTTAGAGTTTCTCTTAATAATAATTTATGTGTTTAAAATACTATTACTTTAAATGTTGATGTAAGAGATAAAAATAAAATTGATATGTATTTACTACTTACCATTTTTTCTTGAAATTAATTTGTTTGTAGATTCTTCTCGTCCTAAAGCTTCTTCAGATTTTATTAATTTGCTTGATGGGTTACTTCAAAGAGATCCTCAAAAAAGGTAGGGACAGTATTTCGATTTTTTTTTCTTTTTCTTTTGAGTTCTGTAGATGGAGTAAGGGACAGTATTTTAATGGGAATAATAGTGGAATATTGTCCCCCTTTTATGTACTTCTAAAATGGTGCTGTTCTTAATATACAAATAGCTGTTCAAATTATTATTTTTTAAAGAAGTCTGACTTCGGATTAAAAGTTTTTCTCTCAGTTTGCAGGTGTTTTAATCATGAGGAATTTTTGAAGTCAGTTTCTCTTTTCATGTATTAAGTAGTTGACCAATTTTCTTATAATTCCCAAATCCAAGAAGTGCCATTTCTTGTATTTTGTATTTCAGGCTAAAACGGTTTCACTGTTGACCTAGGGATGATATTGTCAAGTTAAGGTGCTGTTAACTGAGTGATATTTAATGTGACCTGTTTTTATGACAAGCCTGTCATAATGGGGATATTAAGTGATAGGGTAATAGACACTTTGTGAATTTTTTGTCAGTGATGGCAGCGTTAGAAATCATTGTTGAGGCACAGGGTAGGGGAGGCGAGGAGGTGGACCAGAGTGGGAAAGAGGCCCAAGCAACTAGTTTCTAGTTCTGGTTCTGTCACTAGATAACTGGGATGCAGGGATGGGAGGAGGTTTCAGTTTATAAAATGGAGAATAAATTTAGTGTAGCATATACAAGAATCCACTCTTTTATTAAATATATTTTAAAAACTGCAGAAGGAAATGCTGATTTTTGTATAAGCTGTAGGATAAACATCCTTTGCTTACATTAGAATGCTTTCAACATTAGTGTTATTTTGGTGGATAATTTTTCAGACATCTTTTGATAGGATGTAACTATATCTAATTTACTTAAGAGATTGTATCTACATATCCCTACATTTATAACCCTATGCTATATAATTTTTTGCTTACATGGGACCACTCCATAACCTACTTTTTTCTCTCATGTACATTATGCGTATTTTTTCCATTTCCATTTCTGAGTCTTGCTCTGTCACCCAGGCTGGAGTGCAGTGGTGCAATCTGGCTCACTGCATCCTCCACCTCCTGGGTTCAAGTATTTCTCATGCCTCAGCCTCCTGAGTAACTGGGATTTCAGGTGCGTGCCACCATCCCCAGCTAATTTTTGTGTTTTTAGTAGAGATGGGGTTTCACCATGTTGGCCATGCTGGTCTCGAACTCCTGGCCTCAAGCAGTTCGCCTGCCTCAGCCTCCCAAAATGCTGGGATTACAGGTGTGAGCCACTGTGCCTGGCTGCTTGGTCATTTTAAATGGCTGTAGAATGTACATACAATTACCTATAAAAAGTAAACGTTTAGAATGCCTCTTGATTTGTAATATTATATACGTTGTTACAGTAAATATTCTTTTGTGAATTAAAAATTTTTTTTGGGTTTACTTGGGTAATTATCTCTTTCATGTGAATTTCTTAAAGTGTAATGGCTTGCCAAAGGCTAAGAGCATTTAAACAGTTTGATACATTTCCTACATTCTAGGAACATGTGCTGATTTACATTCCCAGCGACAATATGTTAGAAAGCTCCTTCCCTCCCACTCATCTGCAGTGTGCCTTGTTGATCTACATTTTTGTCAGTTTGATTGGATGAAAATAAATTTTACTTGTTGACTATTTTTATTTCTCCTTTAGTGAACCACAAGAGCTTTCTGTGTAAAGGAATGTTATATGTGGTTGCAAATTCTATTATTTGCGTTTTACTTTTGATTGGGAATAATATTATTTTATACAGAAGTTTGAGTGATTAGTCAACTATAAATTTTTTTTCCTTTTTTGTTTTAAAGTTTCAGTCAGGCTTAATTTTCCCACTCTGGTGGTATGCCTACAGGTATACTGTAATTAGTAGTGAAACTTAATCTTTTGAAAATGAGCCTGAGTTTTAAATACAGCCTAAAGTCATTTTAATGCAGGTGAACTAGCTAGGTAAGATTATTGTGATTCCTAAACAACATGTGAATGTATATGATTATGAAGCTGATATTCTTCCCTGCCCCTGCACCCCTCCTGAGACGGGGTCTCACTCTGTCACCCAAGCTGAAGTGCAGTGGTGTGATCTTGGCTTGCTGCAACCTCTGCCTCCCAGGCTCAAGAGATTCTTCCATCTCAGCCTTCCAAGTAGCTGGGATTATAGGTGTGGGCCAGCATACCCAACTAATTTTTGTATTTTTTGTAGAGATGGGGTTTTGCCACATTGTCCAGGCTGATCTCGAAATCCTGGACTCAAGCAATCTGCCCACCTTGGCCTCCCAAAGTGCTGGGATTACAGGCATGAGCCACCGCGCCTGGGCTGATATTCTTATTTATTTCTGAATGAAGTTCTAACAGAATAGTTCCAAAACTTAAATGTGTCAGTCAGGGTAAGTAAAATAATCTTGCCTCTGTTGTCAAATAAAGGATGACAGGATTATAGATATCTGATATATTTACTTTAGAACTTCAAATTATTTATCGATTCCCTTTTTCCTACGCTGGTTGGAGAACCCAGACTCTATGGAATTTGAACCCTGAAACTTCTAATGCTTGCTTATCAGACTGTTTCATTCTGTACCATTTAAGGCTTCTGAATTGTTTCTTTTTATCTTGCTGTCTAAAAGAGGTTAATTGCATACAAAAATGAAATAATAAAATATAAAATGATTTCAAAGGTACATATGTACCTTTAGGAGATACAAATTGTAAAATCCGATGTGTGTAATTGGGACATGTCTTGGGAATTTTTCATGGTAAATCATGTTAAAGTAGAGTTTTAACATTTGTGTTTTTTTAAAGATTAACTTGGACAAGGCTACTGCAGCATTCATTTTGGAAGAAAGCTTTCGCTGGAGCAGATCAGGAATCAAGCATGGAAGATCTCAGTCTCAGGTAGTATACACTTACCTTTGTGTATAAGACATAGTTACTGGACACTTAAGCCCATTACTATTCTATTTATACAACATCAATGACCTGAATTTCTCTGCTTTTGTAGTAGGAGAAAAATCCAGCATTTGTTTAATTAAGGGTTGCTTGAGGAGTTTACTCATGATATTTTTGTGTTTTTGATTTTGCATATTTTCTGTTGTTATTCTTCAGTCATTGATATAATATGATACTCATTTTCTGTTACCAAATACATCTGGCCCCACCTCCCAAGTATATGGTAGGATCTTTTTTCTCCCCTTTAAGTTAGTGTGTCAGTGGTCATGTGACTTGTTTTGGGTAACAAAATGTTAGCAAAAGTAATATGTGTTATTCCCAGATCCAAAGTTGAAGAGCAGTGGTAATTTACCACATGATGAGGTAATTGGGAAGAAATATGTCAAAATGGAGTTCTAGCCTGGATTTTTTTTTTTTTTTGAGACAACGTCTCACTCTGTCACCTAGGCAGGAGTATAGTGGTACAATGATGGTGCATTGCAGCCTTGACCTCCCTGGGCTCAGGTGATCCTCCCACCTCAGCATCCTGAGTAACTGAGACTATAGGTGTGCGCCACCACACTCAGCTGATTATTGTATTTTTAGTAGACACAGGGTTTCTCCATTTTGCCCAGGCTGGTTTCAGACTCCTGGCTTCAAGTGATTTGCCTGCTGTGACCTCTCTTTTTTTTTTTTTTTTTTTTTTTGAGACGGAGTCTCGCTCTGTCGCCCAGGCTGGAGTGCAGTGGCCGGATCTCAGCTCACTGCAAGCTCCGCCTCCCGGGTTTACGCCATTCTCCTGCCTCAGCCTCCCGAGTAGCTGGGACTACAGGCGCCCGCCACCTCGCCCGGCTAGTTTTTTGTATTTTTTAGTAGAGACGGGGTTTCACCATGTTAGCCAGGATGGTCTCGATCTCCTGACCTCGTGATCCACCCGTCTCGGCCTCCCAAAGTGCTGGGATTACAGGCTTGAGCCACCGCGCCCGGCCAGACCTCTCAAAGTGCTGGGATTATAGGTGTGAGACACCATGCCTGATCTGTCAGCCTGGATTTTGTTTTTTTTAATTTGTTAACAACAAAAAAGTGTAGACAAGGTCTCACTATGTTGCCCAGGCTGATCTCAAACTTCTGAGTTCAAGCGGTCCATCTGCCTCAGCCCCCCAAAGTACTGGGATTATAGGTGTG
>NW_022144097.1:0-46752 GCF_007565055.1 Rhinopithecus roxellana
TAAATTTTCATGTTGCTTATAACATGAAGTTTTTCCAGACTCAGCAACCTATAAAATACAGATCATTCTAAATCCTCCCTTGGTCCCTTAAATTCCTAAGAACAGAAGCCTTGAAAACAAAAATATTAATTTTGTTTTTAAGTGCAAACGGTATGGTGGATCACCTATCTTTGAGAGCTATGATTTCCCTTTGGTAGGCCAACCCTTGATGTAAATCTTGTCTTAGTAATTATAAAGCAAGCAATAAGAAATCCAAAATACGTACAAAAGAATAAGAAAAGTAAAAGCAAGTGCTGGTTTTATTTCTAACCACTTGCTTGACTGGATAAGTCAGATAACCTTTTTTGTCATTTACTTTCTTCATCTGTAAATTGAGAACGTCAGACAAAATTTTAATGCAGCTCAAACCTTCTAGAATCTGCACTGTGATTCCTCTATGTAGCTTGATTCCCATATGGTGCTTAGATCTAAAAATAGTATTACTGTGGGTAGAAACCTAAGAGGAGTGTGGTGACAATCCTATGAGTTTCGGATGAGCAATTTCATAAAGTACCTCATATCAGATTTCCAGAATACTGACCCCCTACCAGACTGTGCTATGGGAGTAATAATATGACTCATGCAATGACCAAAGCCATAATTAAAATTCATTAAATGCATTAAAGTAATAAGGAAGTTTTAAAAACTAAAATTAGACTTTGGCATTTTACTAACATACTACGTACTTTTTGTCACTCGAATTTTCTGGAGAGAAACATATGCCACTCTATCTATTTTCAGTTTTCACTTCTGTTTGTGGAGGAGATACATTTCTTCTGGAAGCTGTCTTTTGAGTACCATGGTAACCACATCCTTCCAGTCAAATCTTTCCTGTGGGATGCGCAACTTAAGACATTTGAAAATGCCACCTAAGAAGATCACACTAAAGAGACCTGAGAAGGGTATGCTTGCACATGAAAGTGGGAAAATTCCTCAGTGTTAGTCCAAATGAAATGTCAAGAATCAGGAGGAGAAACAGGATTCAACCAATCCAGCAATATTTGTCATTGCTCCAAACAACCTGAGTTCTTTTTAAATTTTTTTTCCTGGTTATTTTCTCACCATTAAGTCACAGTCTAGTATTGACCCTCATCTGGTTCCTGTATTGAAGTTAGAAAAGACAAAGGGCAGAAACAATAAGATTCTAGCTAAGAGATAAGAAGCGTCACAGAGACTGGTGAATCTGTCGTGACAGACAGGATTCTGCATAAACAAAGTGTGCCTCAAAGTCCACGTGTGCACCTATCCCTCCTCTGGCAGAAACCAGCTCCCCAGCTTTGGAGGCTCTGGAAACATAATTGGAAGGAATACGCCTGATGAGTCCCTGCCATCAGGGAAATGAAAGTCAGGGGATGTCCAATGGTGAGGTTCAATAGGGAAGTGGCATTTGTCCTGAGGTGAATACAGACAGAAGATTCATGTGTGGGCACTGCGTGGCACAATCCTCTGCACCTGATTCCAGGGATGAAGTTTTGTCCCTGCCTCAGTGGCAGGCAAGAAGCAAGGGACAGCAAATCTGAGTCATTTTAATATTACAATCTAAATAAGAGTAATTCTAGATGTACAAGGACAGCAATTCAGTTACAGTGTTCTAGACTCAAAGCAAGCAAAGGCAGTTAAGCATAGTATTAGTCCATTCTCACCCTGCTATGAAGAAATACCCAAGACTGGGTAATTTATAAATGAAAGAGGTTTAATTGACTCACAGTTCTCATGACTGGCAAGACCTCAGGAAACTTATTCAGTCATGGCGGAAGTCACAGGGCAGCAAGAGAGAGAATTAGTCTTGAGTGAAAGGGGAAGACCATTATGAAACCATCAAATCTTGTGAGAACTCATTCACAGTCATCAGAACAGCATGGGGGAAACCATGTCCATGATTCAGTTATCTCCATCTGGTTCCCACCCTTGCACATGGGGATTATTACAATTCAAGGTGAGTATTGGGTGGGGACACAGAGCCAAACCATGTCATTCTGCCCCAGCCCCTCCCACATCTTATGTCATCACATTTCAAAACACAGCCATGCCCTTCCAATAATGCCCTAAAGTCTTAGCTCATTCCAGTCAAAAGTCAAAGTCTCCTCTACGACAAGGCAAGTCCCTTCCACCTATAAGCCTGTAAAACCAAAGCAAGTTAGTTACTTCCTATATACAACATGGGTAAAGGCACTGGGTAAAAGCACTCACTCGAAATGGGAGAAATTGGCCAAAACAAAGGGGCTACAGGCCCTACCAAGTCCAAAATCCAACAGGGCAGTCAAATCTTAGAGCTCTGAAATGATCTCTTTTGACTCCATGTCTCCCATCCAAGTCACACTGGTGCAAGAGGTGAGCTCCCACAACCTTGGTAACTCTGCCCCTGTGGCTTTGCAGGTTACAGCCTCCCTCCTGGCTGTTTTCATGGCCTGCAATTGAATGTCTGCAACTTTTCCAGGTACATGGTATAAGCTGTCAGTGGATCTACCATTCTGGGGTCTGGAGGATGGTGGCCTTCTTCTCACAGCTCCACTAGTCAGTGCCCCAGTGAAGACTCCATGTGGGGGCTCTGATCCCACATTTCCCTTCTGAATTGCCCTAGCAGAGGTTCTCTGTGAGCACCCTACTCCTGCAGCAGACTTCTGCATGGATATCCAGGAATTTCCATACATTCTCTGAAATCTAAGTGGAGGTTCCCAAACCTCAATTCTTGACTTCTATGCAACCGCAGGCCCAACACCACATATAAGCTGCCAAGGCTTGGGGCTTGCAACTTCTGAAGCAATGGCCTGAGCTGTATCTTGCCCTCTGTTAGTCACATCTGGGACAGGGCACCAAGTCCCAAGACTGCTCAAAGCAGCAAGGTCCTGGGCCTGGCACAAGAAACCATTTTTTCCTCATAGGCCGGGCCTCTGGGCCTATGAAGGGAGGGACTGTCATGAAGGTTTCTGACGTGCCCTGGGAACATTTTCACCATTGTCTGGGTGGTTAACATTTGGCTCCTCATTACTTGTGCAAATTTCTGCAGCCACCTTGAATTTCCCCTCAGAAAATGGGTTTTTATTTTCTATCACATCACCAGGCAGCAAATTTTCCAAACTTTTATGCTTTGCTTCCCTTTTAAACATAAGTTTCAATTCCAAACCATATCTTTGTGATTACAAAAAGCTGAATGCTTTTAACAGCACCCAAGTCACCCCTTGAATGCTTTGCTTCTTAGAAATTTCTTCTGGCAGATACTCTAAATCATCTCTCTCAAGTTCAAATTTTCATAGATCTATAGGACAGGGGCGAAATGCTAACAGTCTTTTTGCTAAAGCATAGCAAGAGACACCTTTATTCCAGTTTCCAACAAGTTTCTCATCTCCATCTGAGACCCCCTCAGGGTGAATTTCATTGTGCATATCATTATTAGCATTTTGGCCAAAGCCATTCAACAAGTCTCTAGGAAGTAGCAAATGTTCCCATGTCTTCCTGTTTTCTTCTGAGCACTTCAAACTGTTCCAGCCTCTGCCTGTTACCCAGTTCCAAAGTTGCTTCCACATTTTCGGTATCTTCACAGCAGCACCCCACTCCTGGTGCCAATTTACTGTATTAGTCCCTTCTCACATTGCTATGAACAAATACCCAAAACTATGTAGTTTATAAATAACAGAAGTGTAATTGACTCACAGTTCCTCATGTTGGGGGAGGCCTCAGGAAACTTACAATCATGATGGTAAGTAACTCTTCACAGGGCAGCAGGAGAGAGAAGGAGTGTCAAGTGAAAGTGTAAGCACCTCATAAAAGTATCAGATCTCATGAGAACTCATTCACTATCACGAGAACAGTATAGGCGAAACTGTCCCCACAATTCAATTATCTCCACCTGCTCCCACCCTTAACACATGAGGATTATTACAATTCCAAGTGAGACTTAATTGGGGACACAGAACCAAACTTTATCAAGCACCTTTATACAGCAACATCAAAATAGTAGGCAAAATGGCCTTCTTCCCTCCACTAATTATTATGTAGTAGACATGGATATTTTTTCTAAATATTTTAGTATATCATTTGGCTAGAAAGAATGTTATGCTGTTATTGAATGTTTGAGAAAATAATAATAAAAAAAATTGAGAAAGCCCTTTTAAACACCCAGTGTGTTCAACAAGAATCAACCATAATTTGCAGTCAAACGCATTTAAAAAACAGGGGAGAAATTGATTAGAATAATTTTCATATAATTGTTTAGATTAATCATTTGTTATACATTTGTCCATAGTTTGTTATCATTTTAATTAATTAATCAATTTTAGCTGTTTCCACTATTTCCATTTAATATAAGACAAGAAAGACATAAATGTTTTCCATTGTGCCTGAGCTAGTGTGCCTCTAAACATATCAATTACTATTTTTAGTCACATACATTTTCTTTGATATTTTTCTGTGAGCTCTAATATGTACTTATTAAAAAATTCAGTGGTAACTGACATAGCTAGTAATTTAATGCACAAGTGAGCAATAAAATTATTTTATGCTATTGGATGATTAAGAAAATTGTGAGTAAATAATAAATCTTCAATAATAATATATTAAATTATAATGTCTTATTTCCTACTAAATAAAAATTAAAATCACCTTTTTGTACTATTTCAGATTTTTCACAAATAACTTATTCTTCCATTAAAGCTAAGAGAATTTCCATATAGACCCAGACTACCATTTTTAAGAAACTTTTACATTTTTAATTTTCCCTTTATTTATTTCATCCTGTCTTTCAAGTCAGATGTTTTACCTTACTTTAGATTTTGTCTTTCATACATTTAAAAAGTATTCATATATATATGTATGTATGTATATATGTATGTATATATATGTATGTATATATATGTGTGTGTATATATACTATATATATATATATATACTATATAGTATATATATATATATACTATATAGTATATATATATATATACTATATAGTATATATATATATATACTATATAGTATACTATATATATATATATATATATATATATATATACTATATATAGTATAAACCAGGTGCTATGCCAGACATGTAAAAAAATGTAGGGAACAAGCCCAGAAAGAATTTACAGGTAGTAAGAAAATAAATCTTTCAAACAAAAACATTTTGATAAAAGGTGATAAGGGGTGTTTGGAAAACACTGTGGTAATACAGATTAGGTAAGTAGTGATTAATCTTCCATTGAGAAAACTCAAGGAAATTATTGAACAGGAACAAATAAGAGTAAAGTCTTGGAAAAATTGATAGGAATTCTCCAAGCAGTCAAGATGATGAAGGCATTCTAAGTAGCAGGTACAACTGATGTAAAATTTTAAAACTCATGAAATTGAATGGCATCATCAAAAATAGAAAAAAAAAAAACTCATTTCTTTAGACACACTAAAGTACAATGGAGAGAAGAGTAGCTCACATGGCTGAACTAAGAGCCAAATATTTGACCACAGAGTCCTCAGTATCCTAAGGAATTTATCTTACTTCTTGATGGAAGTAAGCTAGTGGGAAACTACTGGATTTAAACACAGGTAATTAACCCAATTTGCTTTGTAACATACTGGTTTGAGATTGCTTGTTCTGAAAATATACACATTTAAGCTACTGCTCTAGATTTTCACTGTACAATAGAAATATAATGTGAGCCAAATATGTAATTTTGAATTTTCTAGTAACCACATTACAAAAACAGAAGAAATTTATTTTAATAATATACTTTATTTAAACAAATATTCAAAACCAAATATTATCTTGCAATATCCAATCAATATAAAAAATTAAGGAGATAGTAGTTCACATAACTTTTTCACTGAGTGTTCAAAATCCAGTAAGCATTTTTTACTTACAGCACATCTCCTTTTCAATGCTAAATTTTCACAGAAATACGTGATCTGTATTTATATTACATAGAATTTACAATAAGAAAATAGATGCATCTTCTCAAGTTATTGCAAACTTACTTGAAAGTTTCCTAATAACTGAATTGAATATCAAAAATCATCTTCCTTTAATATCCACAATATTGACAACCCTGGTCATCTTTTTTTTTAGAACAATAGATTTGAGTTTTAAGCAAGAACATGTCAGTTTCAAAACTGTGTCTCAAAAGTACATCTGTCTCAGATAAGCAAATTTACTTTTGTGTGAACTCAATATTGACATCAGATTCACTAAGGTATTACACAAATTGAAAACAATTCTAAATTTACCAATGGAGAAATGTTATTGAAATTTTTCTTCTAGTTTTTACAACCAATTTACATAACACAGTTGATTACAATTATAATGTTCTATACATTGATTCATATTTGAAAATGTATAAAGTAGATCTTATTGATTTGTATTACGAAAAGTTTCAGTTTAAAAATCAAATCTCATATCTACCTGGCTACCTCAAAAATAAGCTTTTCCCTTTCCTTGGAGGTTTAAATTCATGTGTAGTGCAGTGTGACCTTGCCGATAAAATACGTCACAAGGCTATTTTTGTCCCTGATTATTGAATATTTGTCAAGCATTACTTTTGTTTTAAAATTTTTGAATTGGGGTTGACAGAACCATAAATCTTTGTAAAATTCTTCTATGACTCAACCAACAAGCATTGACAAAGAACGCAAGATCATTAGATTCATTGTCTTCTTTTTCTTTCAACATTTTCACATACTAGTGATGATTCACATCACTTACACATATATTCTGAACAGTTTTAGCAACTATATTCATGGTTCTTTCCTAGAATTTCCTTTAGGAAACTAAGTACAAATATTGTCAGACTGTTTCATACAATAGAACAAAGCAATAAGGCAAAGACCACTCTTATTTTAAAATTCCAATAAATCCAACATTTGAATTCATAGCTGTAAAGCATCATTTATTGTGACCAAAATTATAATAATAATAATAATAATTATTACTATTGAGACAGAGTCTCGTTCTGTTGCCCAGGTTGGAGTGCATTGGCGTGATCTCAGCTCACTGTAAGCTCCACCTCCTGGGTTTAAGCAATTCTCGTGCCTCAGCCTCCCGAGTAGCTGGGACTACCAGTGCCCACCAACAGCCTGGCTAATTTTTTTGTATTTTTAGTAGAGACACGGTTTCACTTTGTTGGTCAGGTTGGTCTCAAACTCCTGACCTCAGGTGATCTGCCTGCCTTGGCCTCCCAAAGTGCTGGGATTACAGGAGTTAGCCACCATACCAGGCCAATTATTTTTATATCTAAATATTTCTTTGACATATTAAAAATGTTTTTTAAATATCTACTGTTTTCAAATTTCTTTGCAAATTTGGAAATTCTTTGAGACAAAATGGTAAAATGGCAGAGATAGCCAATACTAAATGCTGGTGAGAATACAGAGCAATTGGAACTCTCATACAAACCTTATGACTAGCAATTCCACTCTATAGGAATATACCTTTCAGAAGAAACATATGTATGTGCATCAAAAGTGTTCAAAGTAGCACTCTTTATAGTATTCTAAACCTGAACACAATACAGCCATTAATGATAGAATGAAAAATAAATTATGGTATAACCATACAGTGAAATACTATAAAATGATGAGCATTATTGATCCAGCACTACCTGTAACAAAATGGATGAGTCTCACAAGGATTATGTTAAGTGATGGAAACTAGACACAGCGAGTACATACTTTACATTTATAAAAGGTTCAAAAACAGACAAAAGTAATTGATGCTGATAGGAATAGACAGTGTTGAAATTAAGAAGGATGGGCTGGGATGGGTATAAGGGACACCTCTTGCTGGATGATCTCTTGAGACCAACTTGGACAACACAGTGAGACCCCATTTCTACAAAACACTTAAAAAATTAGCCAGGTGTGGTGGTGCAGACCTGTGGTCTCAGCTACTTGGGAGGCTGAGGTGTGCAGATGGCTTGAGCCTGGGAGGGCAAGGCTGCAATGATCCATGATTGCACCATTGAACTCCAGCCTCGGTGACAGAGGAACACCCTGTCTCAAAAAAGAAAAAATTACAAATTACTTAATCTAGCAATCCCACTCCTGGGTATATATCAAAAATAACTGAAAGCTGAATCTCTAAAAGACATTTGTACCACCATGTTCATTGTAGCAGTTGCTTATAAAATTCTAGTCTTAATCGGGATGGTGGTTACAAGGATGTATTCAAATATTGAAAAATAATTGGTCTATAATTATTATACTTATGATTCGCACATTTTAGATATGTATGTTTTGAGTTTTACTGTTTTTTAACAGTCTTGATAAATCTATTAAACAGCAATTTACACAGAGCACACAAGAAATTTAAGGGAGTTGAAAGATCTGAGGAAATCACTCAGAATACAGCATGAAAAGATAAAACGTAAAATACAAAAACAGCATTAAGAGACATGGAGGTCAGAATAAAGAGATTCTATATATATCTAACAGAAGTTCCAAAATGAGAAAATGTAGAGCCTGAGTTAAGGCAATATCAAAAGCAATAAAAGCTTAGACTTCCACCTATCTAATAAAACATACTGTCTCAGATGCAGGAAGTACAGTGTACCAATAATAGGGTGAATAAAAGGGTTTCTACAACTGTACTCATTATAGAAAATTACTAGATATCAAAACGACCTCAAAAGCAACTAAAGAAAAAGTTCACAGTATCCATAAGAGCTTTAGACGGAAAGAAGACTTCCAAAGCAGCAATGTAATCCAACAGAAAGTGAAATAATGTCTGTAAAATGTTGGGAGAAAATAACTGTCAAGCTAGAACCTTAAAGCAAGCTAAATTGCCTTTCAAGAATGATTGTGAAACACTTATAGACTAACCAAGCCTGAAGGAGTTCCTAACTCACAGACCCTTACTGAAATAACTACACAAGTATGATAAGGTCACTGAACCAAAAGGTCCTTCTATGGTCCAGAATCAAATGGAGATATTGATTAAATTAAGACTGCATCACATAATTTGTGCATGTTAAAAGTGTAAAAGTGTAAGAACTTCATGTAATAAAAAGACAAAAAGAGAGTTAAAAACATTTGATCAACAAAATACAACAGAAAACAAAGAGGAAAATGGTAAAGGTAAAACTCAGTAAACACACACACACACCCCAATAGGATGATAGAAATAAAACCCAAGTCTCAGAAACCCAAATTAGTGTTATAAGATTAAATTTGCTTCTAATTGAATTTTGGAAATCTGTTTATGCCAACTTATAAGATACAATTGTGGAAACCAAAAAAGTGAAAAAATAAATTAAAAGAAATGAAACTAAATAAATAGAAAAGTATATATGTCAGGTAAATACTAATCAAGGAAAAGTTGATAGCTAATTTAATGTCACTAATCAAAAATTAATATCACAACAAAATATTTCCAGACAAAAGTCATTGTTTTAGAATACAAAAACAAGACAAAAAGTTTATCCAATGGACATAGATGAGACCTGATATCCAATAATTAAAGTAAATACATTGTTTTTCAAATATAATATATGTAAAACATTTATAAACACCAATCATTTATCAAGCCATAAACTAAGTCACAACAATAGCCAAAAAAATTTATATAATGTTCATAATGTCACATGATCAAAATGCAGGTAAATAAGGAATCACTGATGAAAAAGTCATTAAACACAATTTAAGCTAAAAACTTCTAAATCATGTGTGGGTTAAAGAAAAATTAATAATAAACTCGACAAAATACTTACAACTGAACTTCAGTGAAAAAAATTGTCCATCAAAATGTACGAGAATGCAGATTAAACAGTACTGGAAAATTTAAAGCCTTATATACATATTTTAGAAAGAAAAACATTCAAACAAATTCATTTGTTCTCTTAAAAGAACAAAGTACAAGGAAAAAGCACTGATCACAAGAAGCAATAAAGATGAAAAGAGTAATTAGCAGAATTTTAAAAATCAAGAATATGAGAAAGAATATTTTCAAACCCAGTGTTTCAAAAACTAATACATTTGACAAACCACTGCAATTGTTATCAAGAATGAAGGAGAAAAGGTAAAGTATTAGACACAATAAAAGTATAACCATGATAAAAACTTAAAAAAAATAAGAAACACTAAAAATAATTTCTTAGGTATGTTGAAAATGTTGTTAAAATTCATACTTTAATGTTTCAAAAGGAAATAGCAAACTTGAATTGCATAATAACAATTTAAATAATCAATAGTTAAAACTTTGCCCACTGATCAATAACCAGGTCCAGATATTATTAAATAAGGACCCCATTAAAACTTTAAGGAGAAATAATTTCTATTTTGTACAAATTGCTACAGAATAGGAGCACATTTTGCAATTTAATTCAATGTTACTAGATAAATCTTAATACCAAAGACAGATAAGGATATCATCAAAAAGAAAAATTTAAGATTGATTTTATTTACAAACTAAAATTTTAAAATCTAATTTAAAATGGAAAAATAATACATAATAATCAATCACAATTCAAGGATGGTTTAACATGTGAGTACGAAGATAACTTAAAAATAGAAAATATTATTTTAATACACCATACTAACAGATTTAAGGCACAAACTTATTGAACAAGGTATTTGAGCAATAAAATAGATTGATAAAATCAGTATGCTTTTATGAAGAATAAAAGCTTTAAGCAAATCAAAAATCTATTAAAATTGTCTTAATTTCTTAATGATTATTTATTTTATAGGCAACAGTATACTACAGAGTAAATCTTAAGAAGCATTTCCTTTTAATTCAGGAATAAGCTAGAGTGTTCGCTTCCATAAATCAAAACAGAAATTAAATATACAAGAACTAGAAAAGAACAAAGCTGTCATGACTCACAAAGATAGTTAATCTATTATAGCAAATCCGTAAGAGCTCACATTATATATTAGCAACGTGAGACTTATGCAAGATTGCTGAATATAAGATCAGTATATGAAAATAAAGATAATATGTAACATATTTAATAACTGTGCTTTGATCTAAGTCTAAAACAATCTGTAAGACTTTACTGAGAAAATTTTTAAATCATTGAAGAATAGAAGTGGGTTAAATAAAAGAAGATAATAGACCATGTTCACTAATAAAAAATTTCAAAGCTTAGATATTTCCCCTATAATTGTATAAACTAAACACAGTGCTCATTGAATTCCCAAAAGGATTCCAAGGACCTTAAAATAGTCAACATAAAGTAATATGGTAACATAAAGATCTACAAAAACCTAAGTCAGCTTTGACCAAGAAACAGGAGGAAAAAGTACAACTAAAACATTATGATACTGCCATAGTGCTAGGTAAATTGAAGAATGTAATTAAATATAGAGCCTAGATATAGATCCCTGTAATTATAGAAACTACACTTAGGAATTAGGTAACATTATAATTCAGATGGGAAAGAAGTGTTGGACAACTGACAAACTATATGGTTAAAACGGAAAAATAAATTCCTATTCAAATTATGCACACACACACACACACACAAACACATACACAGAATTAGGTGAACTAAAGATCTGATGTGAAAAATAAAACTATAACTTTTAGGAGAAAAAGAGAATAAGTTTGTCATTAGAATAAATAGCATTTTTAAGCAACAATAATACAAACAACTTTTTAAGACCGATAAATTTGATCACATGAAAGTTTAAAAATTCTGTGTTAGAAAATGCCATAAAACCAGACAGACTGAGCAATATGGCGTGACCCTGCCACTACAAAAAAATTTAAAATTAGCCAGGCATGATGGCATGTGCCAGTAGTCCCACATACTCTGGAGGCTACAGCAGCAGGATGACTTGAGCTCAGTAGGTCAGGACTGCACTGTTTACACCACTGCACTCCAGCCTGAGTGACAGAGCAAAATCCTGTCAAAAAAAAAAAAAAAAAAAAAAAGAAAAAGAGGCCGGGTGCGGTGGCTCACGACTGTAATCTCAACACTTTGGGAGGCAGAAGAGGCAGATCACGAGGTCAGTAGATCAAGACCATCCTGGCTAACACAATGAAACCCCGTCTCTACTAAAAATGCAAAAAATTAGCCAGGTGTGGTGGTGGGCGCATGCAGTCCCAGCTATTCGGGAGGCTGAGACAGGAGAATGGCATGAACCCCGGAGGCAAAGCTTGCAGTGAGTCAAGATGGTGCCACTGCACTCCAGTCTGGGTGACGGAGTGAAACTCCATCTCAAAAAGAAAAAAAAAGCAAAAAAGAAAGAAACAAAAAACAAGCAAAGAAGAGGCCATGAAAAAAGGAAAAGATAAGTCACTGACTATACAATTAATAGGAACCCAAAACATGTGAAAACATACCACAAATCAACAAGCAAAACATCTACATTCAATGGAAAAATAACCAAATAATATAAACAAGCCATGCACAAAATTGGAAATACCAAATGGCCAAATGTTATGTAACAAAATATGCAGGCTCACTAATAATTAGATAAAAGCACATGAAAATAACAACGAGACTCTACTGCATACCCAGAAGTCTGGGAAAATTTGGTAACAACTGCTGTTGAAAGATACAGAAAAATGAACTCTGCAACAATGCAGGACAAAGTAAAAACTTATACAATCAGTTTTTGGAGACCAACTTGACAATATTGAGTAAAGCTGAAATGTCCATCCTATAGAATCTGGTAATTTCATTTTAGAATAAACACCCTAAAGAAATCCCTATGTATGTATGTAAAATATATTCATAGTTATAGTTCTTGACACCACTACCTATAATAGCAAAACAGCATAATGAAATTGAATGTCCACATATATTTAGGAGGCTTTTTGTATAATGGAAAAGCATACACACAGTCAAAAAGAAGCAAACTGAATATGTTTAAAGCAATTTTATTTTATTTTATTTTATTTTATTTTATTTTATTTTATTTTATTTTATGAGACAGAGTCTTGCTCTGTTGCCCAGGCTGGAGTACAGTGGTGCAATCATGGCCCACTGCAGCCTCTAACTCATGGGCTTAAGTGATCCTCCCAAGTAGCTAGGACTATAATCACATGCAATCAAACCCAGCTAATCTTTATTTTTATATTGTAGAGATGGGGTCTTGCTGTGTTGCCCAGAATGGTCTCAAACCCCTGACCTCAAGTGATCTTTCCACTTTGGTCTCCCAAAAAGCTGGGATTACAGGCATGAGCCACCATGCCCCTCTAAGAATGAATATTTTAAGAATCAAATTATTAGAGATCATGCATACCGTATAACATTTATATACATTTAAACACACAAAAAAGATACATAGCCTAAATGATATAGAGTATATGCAACTAGATGTAGATATATAAATATATGCAAAAAGCAGCCCTTGACATGTGTGAGTAAAGCTAACACTAACAACTAGGGTCTGACCTGGAACTCACCTTTATGAGACTGATGACCTGGGCTTAATATTCTTCTACCGAACATAAATAATTTTATATCAACATTAGACAAAGCCACCTTGTGATCATTATGGACCAAAATAAAAACAAGTCTGAATTCATATTAAGCGAAGGCAAACCAGGAATATTATCCAAACCACAAGTATGACCAAATCTCCTCTACTTATGCTTTCTTCTCTCTACTGAATGTCCTTTCCTCTTCCCAGCTAATAGGAGTGATCGTTGCTTCTCTACCAATTACTCCTTTAGCTTTGTCCTATTATTCCCTCCTTTTTGGTAAGATTTTAAAGACATTCAATAATAGAATTACTTCTGCTTCCTAACAGTAAACAATTTGGAGCAAAGTCCCACTTCCTCAAGTCCTCCCAGACTTCCTTAATGCAAGTCCAAATCTGTAATAAATCCTTTCTAACACTGTGTTACTGAGGTGCTCCACGCTTTCTTATGATGTGCATTCTCCATCATCGAAATGTACCCAACTTATTCAAATATAGATTTTCTGATGCTCTTTGTTAGGAGGCATTAACCAGTATAAGTAATTAAAACAGAAACATACAAAAAAAAAAAAAGTCATCCTAATTTCAGGACAGTAGTTATTCCTTGAGAAGCTGTAAGGGAGAAAAGCAGGTAGTGAGAATTTGAACTGCCTCTTAAAAATTACATTGCTCTTTTAAGACATGTAAAGTATTGAACCAAATTTATACTCAGAATAGCAGAATCAGAGACTAGTCTGAAGCTTCAACTCATAATTTCAAAGCTCATTTAGATAATTATAGTACTAAATAAAGAATAAAATGAAAAGGCAAGGCTATGATTCATAATATTGCAAGCTGTGATGCTGTAGGATTGCCAGGAACAGAGATCAACACGCAGTACAGCAAACTTCAATGTGGCTTTTGCCCATTGTTACCTTGTATGTTGTATGTGTGTTGACACAGACTCAAAAAAATCAGAGGGCTTGTTTAAGAAGCAGTCTGGTACTTTAAAAGTACTATCAAGCATGTAACTTTGCCACCTTTTGGTAACCAAAGCAAACTACAATTTACATTCTCAGAATAAAATTAACAAAATGGCATCTTGCAAATATGAATCCTACCTAATTGAGAGAGAATATCACAGGCATTTATTATTTGCATAATTAAAATCCTTAAATAGGGACTCAAGATACCCTCTTATTTCATTCGAACTTACCTTAAAAAAACTTAACCTTAAAAAAAATCTAGAAAAAAAACAATCTGCTACTTATTGTTCCCTATCCCTGCCCTACTTTTTCTCACTTCTTGGTCATTATTTATGCTTTCCTCTCTCTACCAAATGTCCTTTCCTCTTCTCAAATGTCCAATACTGTCTATCGTTCAACTTGTAATTCACGTGTCAACTATTTCATGAATTCGTAAACAACTATTTCATGAATTCGCAAACAGCCCCACTGGAATAATGGTCACTACTGTGAAATCCTGTTGCCCTCTATTTTTACTTCTTATATTTATTGTTCATTCTTTCATTCCTTTATTCAATAAATATTTTCACCCACTTTGTAAGAGAGAGTGAAGGACTAAATTTTCCACTACTGCTCTTTCATGTGCTTGATCCCTGCAGCTGGCCCTTCCTCTCATCCCCTCTGGCACGTGACCTTCACCCGCCCTTCCTCTCATCCCCTCTGGCACGTGACCTTCACCCGCCGTGCCTCTCATCCCCTCTGGCACGTGACCTTCACCCGCCCTTCCTCTCATCCCCTCTGGCACGTGACCTTCACCCGCCGTTCCTCTCATCCCCTCTGGCACGTGACCTTCACCCGCCGTTCCTCTCATCCCCTCTGGCACGTGACCTTCACCCCGCCGTTCCTCTCATCCCCGCTGGCACGTGACCTTCACCCCGCCGTTCCTCTCATCCCCGCTGGCACGTGACCTTCACCCGCCGTTCCTCTCATCCCCTCTGGCACGTGACCTTCACCCCAGTTGTCCCTTCTCACCCTGTTGACATAATCCAAATTCCTCAAACAATGCAGTGAATATACAAGAATCATCTTTGAGCAACTATTCCCAAAACTAGGTGAACTTCAACTAATCCCTCTTGCTAAACCTCAGTAAAAGCTCCATCTTCCAGGTTTTACCTATATTGTTCTGACTCATTTTCTTCCAGGGTTTCCATGTCAAGACTCGGATCAGGACTGTGTTTTCCGGTGTTGGCATTTCATCATGCCAGACACTCTGTTGATGTCTCCTCTCTTTGGAGTCCCAGTGACTAGACAGTTGGGCTGGTCCTGCTCCTGACCACTGTTCTGCTCCCTTTGCTTGAAAGCACTCTCTAAGCTTTTATTCCTCCATCTTAATTGTCCTTGGCGTAAGCTTTTTCATTTGCGTTGTTTCACTGCTTAATGGATCTCCCCCATGAATAAGACAGGCATTGGAGACAGTGATGGTAAACCTAAGAGCCTGATGCTCAGGTTCCCTTATTTTGAATCAGTGAACACGTGGGTTGCTATCCAACTTCTTAAACTGTGGCAGGCTTTTATCAAGAACAACTTTGAGCTTTATTGATGATACTAGAAAAACTTGGAATATGAAGAAAATAATCCTTCATGATATGCCGTAGGAAAGGAGAAGTTTCAAAATTTCAACTTTTCAATGATTTTATTTTTTGAAGTGGCCTCCACAACTTAGGAAATTTCTAAAACTGATTCCCTTAAGAACTCCTTAGAAAAGGTAATAAAACATGGAGTACCTAAAATCCTAAATTAAACACTTCTACCTTTCACCTGACCTTACTCTGATCAGCCTCCCGCCTGGTCTCCCTTAAGCTGACTGCCTTCTCCCTCTTGGTCTATTCTTCTCGCTGATCCTCCAGCACCTTCATGGGGCCTTCCTCTCTTTCCTCGGCCAGATTTTCTTAAACTACCCCCTGAATAGATAATATTTCTTCTTAATGTCTTATAAGACAGATGGGGATGATAACTAACCACATTAGTTTTACATCTTCAAATCTTTGTTCAGATCAGATTGGCATAATCTAGTTAAGTTTCCTAACCTTCCTGAGTACAAACAGAAGTTCACTGAAGAACTTAAGTTTATTCTAAGAATGTATAGTCTAAGACACCCTGATATCTATCAACTCATCTCCTTGTAGGACATGAAGATGCTAAAACTTGGTAAGAAAAAGCAATATAAATTCATTAACAAAATGATATAAAATATAATGATCAACATTCGAGAGAACTGCACATCTCACATTATATCTCTGAGATCATACCTGTTAAAATGGATTGATCAAAAATCCAATCCTTAAAAAAAAAACAGAGATTAAAAATAAAGTAATCTCTTATTTCAGAGACCCCTTAACTCCTATTTCTGAGAATATTGTTGTCTCAGTGTGGCTGATAATTTCACAAGTGCCTCATCCACCTTCTTTGTTGATCTTAAAACTGAGATGGTAGATATAATTGGAAAACAGAAGATAAGATAGCAGACTGTGCTCATCTTAGAATTACATTTTTTTTTTAGTTCTTTGAAGATACTTTTGCTCAGAGAAAAAAGGAAAAGTGATAGACCAAATTAAATGTTCTCAGCAACTACTAAGTCCAACTGATAAATCATCTATATCTAATCTATACGAAGATACTTCTGTACACAGCAAAAAAGTGAGGAAGGGGTGCTAAAGAACAATTACTGTGCCTCAGATCAAAAGATACAGTCACAAAATATAAAAGACTAACTCTGTCTGATAGATTGACTCCCCTCTGAGGAAACAGCTGCTCCGTTCTGTCCACAATTGCTTTTCATGAAAAGAAAGAGATTATTATGTGTGCAAAAAGAGTGTGTTCCATGGTTAATAATGTCTTCTAGTTAACAACGAGACTACATTTTCTACCCTTCTACCTTTCATCATTCCTAATCCAGAGTAACCTGCACAAACAACCAGAATACAAGGATTTTAATGTTAGTAGTATATATTTTTAATAGTAAAACAATAGAAACCACTCAAAAGTCTGTCAAAGGGGGAGTGGTTAAATCATTTTAGTTAATTAATTTCAAAGACACTCTAGTATCATTTAGGATGAAAATTCATACACAAAATATTATACAAAGAATGAATGATCTCATTTTCTTACATAAGGGTCTTCGAAGTTCAAAGAGAAATTAAGTATCACGTCTAAGGTCATGCATCTACTAAGTGGCAGGTCCAAGTTTTAAACCTATTCTCTGTTTCCCAAAGTCAAAACACTATTACTGTAACACACTGCTTCCCAAATCAGTATACAGTATTGATAAGACATGTTATAACTCCTGTCTTGCCATCCATTTTTTTACTGTGTTACTTTGTGCTTCAGGGGACCCAGAGTACCATAGAGTGAGAAACCATGAATCAGTGAACTTTAAAGCAAACTCAAATGCTTAAAGGCAAAACAAAATCTTCTTAGATCTTTAGAACAAAATCACCTTATGATTCAGTATGCCAGTGAATCACTCGAGATGCTACCAGTGTAGCCAACTTGCTTTTAAATATGTGATCCATTTTGCTCTGTTTGGTAAGCTTCTATAAGGACTGGAATAAACTAAATGACTCCATTTAGTCGATATAAGGGATACATGATTCAAAATCCTATTTATATTTTTCTCAGAATAAATTTAGGTAAATTTCAATTAAAGTAATACTGATACAAACAATGCATCCTATCTTTTCAAAATAATGGTGAATAAGTTAACTTTTCTTATTGCCAATTGGAAAAAACTGAGAACCTGGAAGGTAACTAACATTTCAAAAGTGTTACATGTTCTTCGCAGAAAATTTTGAAAACACAGATGAGGAAAAATAGTATCTACAGGTATGTATATCACCAAGAGATATATAGTTACTAATACATTTAAACAGATGACATGTTGTGAACAAGTTAAAATTCCAAATCAGCCTATTAATATAGTAAGAGTAGGATATTGGTAAAGTCTCAATTGTATGAGATACAATTAATCAATGTCACAAGTACTTAATAACATAGAAATTAGTTGAAAATGGAATATTTATTTGGTTTGCAATATTTTCTAAATTCTGTATTAAGTATACTGTATATGATGTAAAGGTATAATAGTGCATTTTTTGTAATTACTTCAAATTAAAATATTCTTAACAGCTTTTTCAGTAACTCTTCATAATCATACCTTGGCATAAACCCTGAAATCTTTGATCTACTTTGCTTTTTATTTTATTGTGTTTTCTATTACATTGGCTTTTATTAATCCTGAGTGCCTCTGTTTGTGGCCTTTTCCTATGACCTTTACTAAGCAAAGTTGCTGTTAACATCTGGTAGTTAAAATATGATTTGTAATAGCTTTATAAATAAAAAAGCATGAACTGCATATTATTACTTTTGCAATGGATATAAATATGAGTCAGTAAATTCAGATATACATTTAGTGTTACTTTTATTTATTTCCTTAAAATAAACTTAGTTCTGACTTCTAGTTTCCATCCTGGAAGAGTGGCAGGAAATTAGACTTTTATCTTTTTGGGAAGTTTTACATTTCAGGATGATGAAGACTCAGGAGGTTTTGGGGGACTCAAGGTAGATGGTAAGATCCCACATCAGTCTGCTTTGGTGATCACTGACACTTAATATCCTAATCCACATAGTTCCTCAGGCCACAAAGTTCTGGAGTCTCTATGATAAACTTTCTGGAGTAACAGGTAGCTAGCATCCTGCCTCCCTAAACGCACCAGAAAATTATCCCCTGAGATAATTCAGCTTGCTCAGGGAGGTGCCTGGGACTGTGACGTGAGTTCAGCTATTCCGGAGATCCAGAGATCCCTGCCCCCTTTGAAGCCTTAAGCCTTTATATAACTCCTCCAAAGTCTTATTACTTCAAGTTCTGTTTTCACTCTGCCCCAGTTATGGACCCAACACTATTTCTTTAAAGAGTTTAAGAAAATTCAAAAAGCCTTTAACTCCAAAAGCCTTCTGCTTCTGTTTTCTGCCTTGCAAAAATCTCCCCATGAGATAGGTACCACAGGCCCTGTCTTTCTTCTTGTGGTGGGGGCAGGAGGCAGGGTAGAATCTGGGGAGAAATGTATAAAATAATATCTTGGTAAAGAAACTTGCCATCACATTTGTGATTCAAGGCCATATTCTGTATTAGTCGATGAAAAGACGTTGATGTTTGAAAGGACTCTTGGTTCATTTGTTTATTTCAAATCACCCAGAAATCCTCTTCTTTGAGGTGGCGTCTTTCATTTGAATGGTGTATCAGAGAAAATGATTATATTCACTGAAAATGTTTAATTCAAGATGATTAACTGAAGCACTTAAAGATCTTGCTTGCCTCATGAATCAGTCAGGGCCCAACATAGAAAACAAAAAGCATTCTAAGCATTTAAATCAAAGAAGTTAATACAGGGAATAGGATGAATAGGGGACAGAAGAGCCGAGAAGCCACACAGAAGACAGGGAGACATCCTCGGGATTAGGAAATATAGGAGGCTGGTGTCCAGCCTGGGTTGGAGCGGAGAGGTGATGCTTGTGGTGTCCAGGGTCAGTGCAAGTTGTTGCAACCAGGATGGGCTTACATTGGAAGCTAGAGCCTCAGAGGAGCTGCATTTGAGGGATGCCACTGAAGTCAGAAAACAAGGATAATAAATATCCTGGCCTCTCCTTACTTCCCACTCTCCAATCTCACTCCAGTGCCTCCCATTGATGGAATCCAGCTGAAAGGAAGCCAGCTGACAGGAAAGCCTGTGAAATGCGGCCTGCAGAGGTCAGGTCTCTTATACATTGAGAAGGGGAGAGGTGAGGAATGGACCTTCCTGTATGCAGTCCAGAGACCAGTATATTTAAGAATTCTCAATACAACATACAACAGGATTCTACTCATTTATTGCACAATGTTTCTACTACCACTGGATTCCTTTAGTGAGTTTATTCTTACCTAAACTGTAAAAATATTACAGACCCATTCTTCGGAATACAAGATACTTAAGATTAGGGAGGCATGCACTTGAGAATGTAAGAGAGAAGAGTTTAGTACTAGACTCTACATTTCTTTTTATTCTAAAATCTCTTCCAGAATTTTTAAAATGTGTCTAGAGATGCATTGTTAATTGGGTCAATTGAGCTACTTTGGTTAAAGAATAAAATCAGCCTAGATTTCAGAACTGAAGAATCAGGTCCTCTATACAAGCTAGTGATTCTAAAAATTGACTTTACTTAAATTAGAATCCCTCTTCTCTTGGCTACATTAATGATACTTATTATATTTTACTAAAGCTGGCAAGTAACACAGCACTAAGCCTCTCTTCTCAATTTCAAATTGTGAATAATGAGAGACAGGCAAGATAACAATAACTTAAATCAGAATTATACCATGGTAGTTTGGTATTATAAGCTAATTTTGATAAATAAAAGCTGTCACTCTGAGTAGAAACCTTCTAGCTGCCTTAATCATTTACCCCTTAAACCAGTACAACTGGTTTTTCTATACCAATCCTGTCTTCTTTCATCTATCACATAAATTTTGAAATGATCTATATAAAATTTAAATTTGATTATGTCGTTCCACTGCCTGTATCACTTCAGTGGTTCATCATTGACTGGATAAAGCTCAAACTTTTCCATATATAATTACAAGTTCCCCAAGACCTGATACCCAACTACCACTGATCTATTTCTATTTTTGACCTTGAGCCTCTGTGAATTCCAAGCTGCTTCTTGCTTACTGTATTCACTGGGTCTCAGGGAGTCTCTTTGTTTATGGTACATCTTTTGTAGAAACATTTGTCCAATTTCCCTCTTCTGGTTGTTACCCATGTAGATTCAGCTCCAATAAGGGATTCTAATGCCCAAGAATGGCCTTGCAAACACAGGCTCTTGGGGAATACGTTCACCACTGTAATGCTTGCACTGTGATGTAGTTGTCTGTTTCTATTTCTTTTTTTTTTTTTTTAATACTTTAAGTTCTAGGGTACATGTGCACACATGCAGGTTTGTTACATATGTACACATGTGCCATGTTGGGGTGCTGCACCCATTAACTCGTCATTTACATTAAGTATATCTCCTAATGCTGTCCCTCCCCCATTCCCCCTCCCCACAATAGTCCCCGATGTGTGATGATCCCCTTCTTGTGTCCAAGTGATCTCATTGCTCAGTTCCCACCTATGAGTGAGAACATGTGGTGTTTGGTTTTCTGTTCTTGTGATAGTTTGCTGAGAATGATGGTTTCCAGCTGCATCCATGTCCCTGCAAAGGACACGAACTCATCCTTTTTTATGGCTGCATAGTATTCCATGGTGTATATGTGCCACATTTTCTTAATCCAGTCTGTCACTAATGGGCATTTGGGTTGATTCCAAGTCTTTGCTATTGTGAATAGTGCTGCAATAAACATACATGTGCATGTGTCTTTATAGCAGCATGATGTATAATCCTTTGGGTATATACCCAGTAATGGGATGGCTGGGTCAAATGGTATTTCTAGTTCTAGATCCTTGAGGAATCACAACCACCACACTGTTTTTCCCAATGGTTGAACTAGTTTACAGTCCCACCAACAGTGTAAAAGCGTTCCTATTTCTCCACATCCTCTCTAGCATCTGTTGTTTCCTGACTTTTTAATGATTGCCATCTGATCTTTGACAAACCTGACAAAAACAAGAAATGGGGAAAGGATTCACTATTTAATAAATGGTGCTGGGAAAATTGGCTGCCATAAGTAGAAAACTGAAACTGGATCCTTTCTTTACTCCGTATACGAGAATTAGTTCAAGATGGATTAGAGACTTAAATGTTAGACCTAAAACCATAAAAACCCTAGGAAAAAACCTAGGTAATACCATTCAGGACATAGGCATGGGCAAGGACTTCATGTCTAAAACACCAAAAGCAACGGCAACAAAAGCCAAAATTGACAAATGGAATCTAATTAAACTAAAGAGCTCCTGCACAGCAAAAGAAACTACCATCAGAGTGAACAGGCAACCTACAGAATGGGAGAAAAATTTTGCAATCAACTCTTCTGACAAAGGGCTAATGTATGTTTCTATTTCTACATCTCAAACATTCTGAGAACCCTTTGGGAGCAGGATTCACACCTTATTCTTCCTTGGTAAAACTACCAATTATGTGAGGCCCACAATGGCCCTCAATAAATATGTGCTAAACGGATGGCTAAATACTACCAAAATATTCCAAACTGACTTCTGTTCTCTCCCTTCTGACATTAATTATACAAATAACCATCAAAGTTATGCTTCAAAATAAACAAATAAGATCATGTCATTTCTCTCTAGTAACACTGCTGATGCTACCCATGAACCTATAGGTCACAAGGATTCGATTATTTATTCTTCAACACAGATTTGTTCAACACCTAAGAGTTTGCCAGGTACTGTTCTCAGTACTACAGTCTAAATAATGAATAAACAGACAAGTTTCCATGCTCATGGAACTGACTTTCTGTGCTGTTTCACACCTTTCTTTCCTTACATACTGTATTGCTTCTTTTGTTAGGCAAAACCTTAGTCACTTTCCAGTCCATGTTTAGATGCCACATGTTCTTCCACACCCACAGCTGAATTATTTGCTTCTTCCTCTCTCTTCTATTTCACAGAATTCATGTTTCTACTAAACAACTTAAAATTGTATTATGTAATTTTGTATTTATTTGCTTTTCCTGTAGTATTCTCCTAGTCCTGTTAAGGCAGAGATAAACAACTTGCATCAAGACAATATAAAATAGTCCTACAATTCAATAGTACAAAACAATTTTTTAAATGAAAAAAGTCTTTGAAGAGGCACTTCACAAAGAATGATATATAAATAGACAATAAATACATGACAAATGCTAAGCATCATTAGTAACTAGGGAAATACAAATAAAACCATTTAAAAATAAGATAGTGGAGGAATAACATTAGCAAACTTCAAATTATACTACAGAGTTATGATAACCAAAACAGCATGATACTGGCATAAAAACAAAACAAACACACGGACCAATGGAACAGAGTAAAGAACCCAGAAATAAACCTATACATCTACAGTGAACTCATTTTAAACAAAACATACACTTGGGGAAGAGAGGGTCTCTTTAATAAATGGTGCTAGCAAAATTGGATATGCATATGCAGAAGAATGAAACTATACCCCTATCTCTCACCATATACAAAAATCAAATCAAAATAGATTAAAGACTTAAATCTAAAACCTCCGACAATGAATCTACCACCAAAAAAAAAAAAAAAAAAAAAAAAAGGGGAAAATCTATATATGGTCTCAGCAAAATTTCTTGAGCAATACCTCCCAAGCACAGGCAACCAAAGCAAAAATGGACAAATGAGATCACCTCAAATTAAAAAGCTTCTGCACAGCAAAGGATTTCATCAACAAAATGAAGAGAAAACCCACAGAATGGAAGAAGATTTTGCAAACTACCCGTCTGACACAGGATTAATAACCAGAATATGGCCAGGCACAGTGACTCACACCTGTAATCCCAGCACGTTGGGAGGCTGAGGCAGGCAAATCACCTGAGGTCAGGAGTTCGAGATCAGCCTGGTAAAACCCTGTCTCTACTAAAAATACAAAAAAGTCGGGCGTGGTCATGGGCACTTGTAATCCCAGCTACTTGAGAGGCTGAAGCAGGAGAATCTCTTGTACCCCAGAGGTGGAGGTTGCAGTGAGCCAAGATCACACCACTGCACTCCAGTCTGGGTGACAAGAGCAAGACTCTGTCTTAAAAAAAAAAAAAAAAAAGAGAGAGAGAGAGAGAGAGAAGAAAAGAAAAGAAAAAAAGGAAAGGAAAGGAAAGGAAAGGAAAGGAAAGGGCCAGAATATATAAGAAGCTAGCTCAAACAACTCTATAGGAGAAAATCTAATAATCCAGTCAAAAAATGGGCAAAAAATATGAATAAACACATATCAAAAGAAAACATACAAATGGCAAAAAAGCATATGAAAAAGTGATCAACATCACTGATCATCAGAGGAAGGCAAATCAAAACTACAATGAGATATCATCTCACCCCAGTTAAAATGGCTTTTATCCAAAAGATAGGCAATAACAAATGCTGGTGATGATGTGGAGAAAAGGGAGCCCTTGTACACTGTTGGTGGGGATGTACATTAGTACAACCACTATGGAAAACAGTTCAGAGTGTCCTCAGAAATCTGAAAGTAGAGCTGCCATATGATCCAACAATCCCACTGCTTGGTATATACCCAAAATAAAGGAAATCAGTATATCAAAGAGATAGCTGCACCCCTATGTTTGTTGCAGCACTGTTCACAATAGCTAAGATTTGGAAGCAACCTACATGTCCATCAACAGATGCCTGGATAAAGAAAATGTGGTCTAGATACACAATGGAGTACTATTCAGCCATAAAAATGAATGAGATCCAGTCATTTGCAACAGCATGGATAGAACTGGAGATTACTATGTTAAGTGAAACAAGCCAGGCACAGAAATACAAATTTCACATGTCTTTACCTATTTGTGGGATCTAAAAATCAAAACAATTGAACTCATGGACATAGAGAGTGGAGAATGGTTACCAGAGGCTGGGAAGGATAATGGGGGTCAGGGGGTGAAGTTGGCGGCAGCAGAGGTGGGGGTGGTTAACAGGTACAAAAAAAAGTTAGAAAGAATTAATAAGACATAGTATTTGATAGAGCCACAGAGTAACTACAGTCAATAATAATTTAATTGCATATTTTAAAATAACTTAAGAATGTAATTGAATTGTTTATAACTCAAAGCATAAATGCTCAAGAGGATGAATACCTCATTCTCCATGATGTGCTTATTTTATATTGCATGCCTGTATCAAACTATTTCATGTAGCCCATAAATATGTATACCTACTATGTGCTCACAAACATTAAAAATAGAAAAATCAAAAATTAAATGAGATAGGATTATAACATTAGAGTAGCTACTATTAAAAAGAACAAAGCACCAAATGTTACCTAGGATACTGAATTACCAGAACTCCCATATATTTTTTGGTGGGAGTGTAAATTTAGAACTATTTTAGAAAAAGCTTTATAATTTTCTTTCTTGTTTCTTTTTTTCTTTTTCTTTTCTTTTTTCTTTTTTCTTTTATTTTCTTTTCTTTTCTTTTTTTTTTTTTTTTTTTTTTTTTTTTTTTTTTTTTTTTGACATAGTCTGACTCTGTCTCCCAGGCTGGAGTGCAGTGGTGTAATCTCGGCTCACTGAAACCTCTACCTCCTGGATTCAAGCAATTCTCCTATCTCAGCCTCCCGAGTAGTTGGGATTACAGACGCCTGCCACCACGCCCAGCTAATTTTTGTATTTTTTAGTAGAGATGAGCTTTCACCATGTTGGCCAGGCTAGTCTTGAACCTCTGAGCTCAGGTGATCTGCCCACCTCGGCTTCCGAAAAGTGCTGAAATTACAGGTGTGAGCCACCGTGCCCGGCCTATAATTTTCTCAAAAACTTAAATTAAAGAGCAAAATATTCCTCAACCCAATAACTCCACTTTTAGATTTTTATCCAATAGAAATGAAAATAAATGGCAACAAAAAGATGTAGACAAGAATGTGTGTAGCACCTTTTTTGTAGTAGTTCAAAACTAGAAACAATCCAAAAGTCCATCGGCAAAAGGATGGATAAAAATTTGAAGTATTCTCATGCAAGATGTTACTCTGGAATAAAAAAGAACAAATAACTGATATGGGGAACAACCTGGATGCCTTTCATAATCATTATGCTGAATGAAAGAAGCCGAAAATAAAGAATACATAGTTACGATATGGGAGCTAAAAAGAAATTATTTAGGCAGTTAGTGAGGGTAAGAGATTCATTGGTAAGGTTTCCCTTTTAATAAAAAGCAGTCCCCAAATCATTTATTTCCTAAAAAAGAGCAGCCTGAAAAATTGAGCTGCAGACACCGATAAGCAAGTTGGAATCTTGCATGGATGAATATCAGCAGCTGTGCCAATAGGAAAAGGCTACCCGGGGGCCAGACATGTTCAACATGGAGGCTGCATCTTCTCTTTCTTTGTCACCATGTGTACGGTAAGGAACAGGCAACATGGCCTTGGCCAGGTGGAGAACCATCTGCAAAATAAAAGATTTGGATGGGGTGACCAGATTCTTCCTTGCTATACAAATGGCGCGTCTGGTCCGACCAATCTTGTTTGCCCTATGTAAATCAGACACCGTCACCTCAACCTCGTCTATAAACCCCATGCATTTTGACACGGAACCAGCAACCCATTTTTCTGCGGGACCCCTCGTTCTGCAGCAGAGAGAGCTCTTCTCTTTCTTTCACCTATTAAACTTCTGCTCTTAACGTCACGCTGGTGTGTTTGCGACCTAGTTTTCCGTGGTTATGGGACAACGAAACTCAGCTATTACCCCAGACGAATGATGCAGCTTCCGTTATGATTCCATTTTTATAAAGCTCTACAATAATAGCTAATTTATGATAAATAAATATAGAAATAAAGATATCTAAATATGTACATATGTTTTCTAGAGAAAGCTGAGAAGCAGCAACACCAGTAACAGTAAGCACGTCTATAACCCAGATCTTGCTTTCTGAATATTAACCTTCACTAAAAGAAACCACGGCTCCTTAGAGAAATGATAGATTCTGGGGATGATGAAGAGAAATAATGATAAGCTGGAATCTCTTGTTGCAACAGAAAGTGACAAAAGTTTTTAAATAATGATGGAATCCTATCCAAAAGACCCAGGAGGCTCTCATTGGCCAAGCTCAGGTCATTTGACTATCAAAA
The DNA here is from genome assembly GCF_007565055.1 of Rhinopithecus roxellana. Lineage (NCBI taxonomy): Eukaryota > Metazoa > Chordata > Mammalia > Primates > Cercopithecidae > Rhinopithecus > Rhinopithecus roxellana. The sequence goes on from NW_022144097.1 coordinate 27,141, forward strand.
TAAATAGCTCTAATAGATTGTAATTCATTGAAAAAATAAGAATCAATGAGTAAATTAATAGACAAATAAATAGAAAAAGTCTCCCTTAAGGGGGAATGTACACTAGTAAATATAGAGGGAATGATGAAGTTAGAAAATATCATTGAATTACTTGAAGCTAAAGCTAATTAGGTGAATATTTGATGAGAAAAAAAGTTTATATATAATCTCAAAGTATCTCCCCTCAAATTACTTATTAATTACAAAGGGTAAAAAGAATAACTTCATACTGGAGAAGCTTTAATCAACCAATCAACATTAACACCTGCAATTTTAGGTCAGACAACAGGTGCCTCCTGATGTGATGCGCTGGAAATAACACCACGTGTTCCTGTGTTATTCCTGCAGAAAAAGGAAAACCTGAATTTAATCTTGAGGAATCAGCAAACAAACCCCCACTGAGGGACATTCCATAAAATAAGTGTCCTATAATTTTTTAAAATCTCAAGATTAAAAACAATGGTTGAGAAACTCTTTCAGATGGAAGTAATCTAGAGAACCATGATAACAAGTCCAGTGGAGGGTCCTGGAGTGTGTGAGGAACCAAGGACAAAATTGGGACAGCCAGCCAAAGTGAATGTGGCCCATGGATAACGTGATATATAGTATCAATATCACATGCCAAGATGGGATCTTTGTACTATGGTTATGTCAGAGAATGTCCTTCTGGGGAAATACATGTGAAGAGAATATTTTTCTCAAAATAATAGAAAACAAAACTTGAAAGAGATTTCTACTATATTCTATGTGGATGGAGTGAAAGAAGTAAAGTTAGAGAATAGCACACTTTTTTTTTCAATATTTCCAATGACATTCAGAAATATAAGTAATGGGAAGATAGCCACATTTACAGTAATCTCTATTATCATTCTTCATGAAATTTTTTAAATTATCCATGAAAGACACTATTTACAACCCACATTTATTATTCTGCCGAAGATAGCAAATGCGTTTTTCAGTTTATGACAGGCAACTGATATTGTTAGAAATAATAAAGAAGACAAACAAAAGTCAAACTTCATTTAAACTATCCACTTACAGTAAAGTGTCAAGCATTCTTAGACTTGAGCTAACATAAAAGATATTTGACTTTGAGTGATATTTTACATACACATGTATACATGTGTCTACATACATATGTATACAGATGCACATACATATATATACACACATACATGTTCATAAACACATACAAGATGCACACATTTAAAGTAGACATTCTATTTTTTGAGATTTTTCTTAAGAAATAAGGCCTCCAGAACAGTCAAAAGTAGAGTACCAGCACTTGGCACTCAACACTGGTAACCCTGAAAGGATGAACGTTTGGAGACTTTCTGGTTTATTGTATCTGAGTGCAAAGGTATAGTACCTTGAAAAAGATAATGCCTTCTCTTGACAGCAAAGCTCCTACAATTTATGTACAAAAATGAATAATTAACTGCGTAATTCCTAAGTGCTTTTATCTAGTCTTGTGCTTAGTGCCAGTTGTTACTAAATATTTCCTGAGTTACTCACGTAAGATACATCAAAAGTAACCAAAGAAGTTATTTTCAGCATCTTCAGAAAGTATATCAATTTTAAAATTTGCCGTTTCTTATTTCACTTTAAACAAGATGGATATTGTAAGAAAGGGAAATTTTTCCTCTACCCTCCTAAATTCAGTGACTGGTGCCCTGCAGGTTAAACCTACAAAAGGGAGATTAACAGGAAAAATCATTTATCACATATGCCTATGAAGTTCTTCCTAGAAAAAAAGCGAAGACCCCAAAAAGCAGTTAAACCCAGGGATACACACCATTTTCACATAGAGCAACAAACTGTGTGGAAGTGTCAAGAGGAACAAAAACAGGATTAGGCTTTTAAGGGCGGTTAATTGTGGGAAGGTAAATATGTAGGAGAAACTAATGAAAGATAAGGGTTGTTTAGTAAAGTCTGTTATTCAGATTCCTCTCAGGTGCTGTCTCTGGGCTGAGCCTAGGTAAGTTTTTTCAACTCATGGCCTGTGGGTTACATGTGGCCCAGAATGGCTTTGAATGCAACCCAACACAAATTCATAAGCTTTCTTAAAAGGTTCTACGTTTCTTTGTGATTTTTTTTAGCTCATCAGCTATTGTTAGTGTTAATGTTAGTGTATCTTATGTGTGGCCCAAGACAATTCTTCTTTTCCACTATGGCCCAGGGAAGCCAAAAGATTGGACACCCCTGGAGATCATCTCCAGTGATTACAAACGTTCTCCCTTTCCTGGCACAAGAGAAGGCAGAAGGTGGGGAACCTTCACGAAGGGAAATTTATGACCTGATTTTAGCCAAATACAGGAGGGTTGAAGTCTTTTCAGTGTTTACTGTTTCTCAGTTGCCTTCAGCTCAAAATAATCGTTATGCCAAAGTGCTATATTTTGAGGTGGCTTACTCTGATCCCTGTCAGTATATATTTTCTAATATTAAGGAATCACCTAAAAATACTGGTCTTCATACTGTCTAAGCATGCTATTTTTGGAAAATTATCAATGTTCATGCTTCCCTTTAATTGTGAAGATGCAATGCCTTTTGTCCTTTTTGTCATTAAGAAAAAAGAGCATTTTAGTAGACTTTTACTAAATATCAGCATTTAGTTTCTTTCTCAATTAGATTGAGACAGCTGGTGTGGACCGCATTTCCCTGTATCTTTGCTTACCAGAAACATTTGGGAAGTCAAAAGAATAACATTGCAGCAGGGACTTCTCTTGGTAATGAAAATTGCAGAATGGCTTCAATAAGAGTGAACATTTAAGGCCCATTAAGTCATCTTTCTTATTGTGCTTACCACCATCAAATTCAATGAGTGAATCAATGGCCACAGCTGGATGCAAGAAGCATTGAAATTCAAGAACGATGTCACTGCATCAGTGACAACAAGCCTAAGAAGCAGTGGGTGAAAGATACAAAGTCATCACTGAATTTTGATTGTAGCTCAGCCTCAGATTAGAGGATGACTTAATGTCTCACAATGATTCGTTAAACCTAAGATTCATGATGTCGAGGGGAGGGAAAGACAGCACAAACATTCTTGAATGTTTAGCAGTGAGCATTTAAGGAGAAATTTATAATTTGGTTTTGGCTTTTGGTTTAGTCAAGATAATGCAAACCACAGGATCTTTTCATTTTATCAAATAGATAAAAACCAATTTTAGAAAACAAGCCGTCAAACTCCAGTGCTCTTATTTTTCTCTCCTCATTATTTTTTATAGACCGTAACCATGGTGATATTCAGACACACAGCTCTGTTTCTTGCATAGCTTCCAAGCTTACATGTCTGCATGTCACCACCTCCGCGCAACAGCAGCCACACTTAGACTCTTTGATATCCAGTTTACCTTTATTTCATTTCCTTGTAATTCTAATGAGTCCCATCTGATACTGCGAACTTGGGGACACCATCAAGCACATCCTTCCCTTTTCAGAGCCGTGGGTGCAGATGCTGCAATTGACTTGGATGGAATTCTACCCTGATGAGAACCCAAATTAAGTTGGGAAATCTCAGCTACAAATGTGAGGAACATTATCAACCATTGAAATAGATGAAAGTGAAGAGCATCTATGACATCATCGAAAGCAAATTTTGTCTTTCAGATTCTGTTAATAGGTAAAATTACCTTTAGAGTCACAGCAGACCAGCCATTTGCCACAAGGACAAATGACCTGTGGCCATTCCAGTTAAAGAGATAGCATTTCTCCTTAAACCTCATAAGTACAACTTACCACTTAGCCATTGCAGCCGGCAAGCTCAGTGGGTGCCTCAAGAATAATTTGGCTTCTCTGGTGTACCATGGTAGCTTCCTGGCTGCCATACCACCTCTTCCTGGTCTGTCTTACAGAACACCTGCTGCCTCAGAACACTGTTTTTTTTTTTGTTTGTTTGTTTGTTTTTTCTCTTACATGCCATTCTTCCACCTCCAATCAGATTCACATACACATGCATACACCCAAGAGGACTTGTTCCCACTAGAATCCTCTAATTTTATTTGTGTTCTTTTCCAATCTCAATCCCAACTAAATTCACTTTATTCCTAGACTCTCCTTGTCTCTCATTAAATTGCTGGTCTCAAAACCGCATCTGTTTGAAGTAGCAGACCTTCTAGACATAGTTCAAATGAGCTTGCATCTACATCTATGTCCTCTGATGTTCCACAAATCCTAAGTTTATTCAATATTCATGCACAGTCATTTCCACCTTCTGCATCAAAAATCAAAACTGTGGATAGGAGTTCAGGACATGCTACTCCAAAACATGACCCCTTGACATTTGAGAAAACAGCAGAAGCAGGAAAGTCACTCTGACCTTCTCTTGCCCTTCTCTCCTGAAACAGGTCATAAATGTGAGAAAGGAATATCCTCTTATCTGAAGGCACAGGAGCACAGAGAGAAAACTGAACCAACCGGCTTGCTCTGTTTCTTCTAGTTTATTACTATTAGATCATACTTTATATCCAATCATTATGACTACTTCTTCATCAAACCTAGCACAAAGATAAACATATATTCATTTCTTTGGGTCTTCATTTACTTATGAAGGCTCCTGTATCACATAAAAGGTGTATTAAATAAGTTTGTATGCTTTTTCCTTCTTAATCTGTCTTTTGTTATAGGGACCTCAGCCATAAACCTACGATGGGTGAGGAAAATATATTCTTCATCTCCTACAATGTTGAGTAGTAAAAGTTTTTTAAGGTCAACAGGAAGCAGGGAAGAAGTGAATGTAAAGACTGAATGTGAGCAGAGAAAAACAGTAAATATAGTAAATACAGAAAAAAGAATATGTTAACTAAATAACTATTTGGCCATAGTTATCATGTTATATATAATATCACTTATTACTATGTAATTTATGAAAACATGTGTCAAGTTTCCATTTGTCTAGTGATAATTTTTTTAAATGTAATCTATTTTAAACAAACTAGAGATTCTAAATAATTTGTCCACAGCAGATGCCCTATTACCACTCACACACAAATCCCGACATACTAATAATGTCATGCCTATGAATGGGGCAGTCTATTTCAAACTTATCTGACCTTGAACATGCCTAGATTATTCAGATACCTGTGTCTTCTATATCCTCATCTGCCAAGTGAAATTGATTAGAAGACTGCCAGTATCCTACCAGTCTCTAAAGGCTAGTGTTACTCATTACCCTGGCTTTAATTTGAACGCATTAAAAAAAAAAAAAAAAAATCACCAAACATAGACTGAAAATCCTCAAGTTTTCCAAAGTAAAAAGAAAAAAAAAAAAAAAAGACAGTTTAAAAGAAAAGATACCTGATCTAGGGATAAATTTTGAGGAAGAAGTTTGTATCATCAAAGGGGTTTTTATAGGTAAGTTGCCTTAGCTGGTTCCAGCAAATAGAATCTTTATATTCCTATAAGGATAAAGAAGAAGATCTCAACAAAGGAAGGATATTTCAACAAAAATTTAAAAGCTATTTTTTTATAGAACTATCACTGAGGCTTTGTTTCACATCAACTAAAAATAGACTCGGTGAAAACAAATCAAATAAATTTGTTATGAACCACATAACAAAAGATTGTTTTTCTCATACTGTATTGGGCTTTCTCTTTGCAAGAATAATCACTAGAAAATGAGAGTGAGCCAGCTTTATTGATTTGTTCTCTTATATACCCTATCCATAAGAGCACATAGTGATTTTGTTTTCCCATCGCTCTTGAACCAGGATGCTCCCTGTGTAATCCTGATCACTGCATTTTGCCACTAGAGGCAGACTACAAAAAAAAAAAAAAAAAAAAAAAAAGAGGGCAACTAGCTCATAGCCAACTTAATCGGGTCTCACTATAACTCAGAAATAGTAACTGATAGAAAAAAATGCTGTTAATACAAGTTATTTTATTATCAGGAAAGATAGGTCAGAAAATTTCACCAATTAGCTAGTAGTCATCAACGATTATGTGACAACAGAGAAAAGAGGTGCCTTGACTGAAAAAGGCAAATTTAGCTTTAGTCAAACACATATCAGTGGTTGCCAAGACAGTCCAAATATTTTCAGGTCCTTTATCCAACTGTCACATTTGGATAGTAGTCATACTTTTCAAAATTTCACATGTATTATCTGATTTAATCGTCCTGATAATCTAGAAGGTAGAGAAATGCCAGTGTTAAATATAGAGTAAGTTTACCATATTTATTCTTGAGTAAACTGTTATTAATATATTTGTTTATAAATAAATTGCTTAATGGTAACTATGAACATGGAACTGACATGATAGAAGAATGAAAGAAGCTGTGATTCCTACCTTCCCTCAGCCTACAATATAGGTAAAGGGAGAAAATACGGAGCACAAAAAGTGTTAATACCATGTAGCATATTGCTTATGGTTTTACACAATGAAACACAAGTACTAAAGGAAGAGCAATAAAGAGAATTCAATTGAAGCTGCAGTAATCTGGAAAAGATTTGAGAAAAAGGTACAATCCACGGTGAGTCACAAAAGTTGACAGGATTTGTATAGGGCAAACAGAGAGAGATCAACATTTCTTTGAACAAAACAGGTTAAACAAATATTTAATGAGAAATAATCATAAGTGTATTTACAGTACAGTGATAATGACACCAAAATGTAAATCAAAGAAGAGAAACCTAGTACTTCCCTTGTATTAAACATGAAGAGTTCATGGGGTACAACAAAAAGCCCGCCATTTTCAAATCTCACTACACTTTCAGAGCAGTCCCTGGGGCATGTTATGGACCAATGATGTGCTAGTAAACTGATTCTGATTTTCTGGGGGGAAACAGTCCTGACTGGCAGCATTTATCAGTTTCTGTGGCATAAATATGTCCACTGTGGCCAATTTCAAGCTACAGATGTTCTAATCACAGGGTCCCAGAGTTCCTGAATATTTAACAAACAGCTCTCTCAAGCCAGTGGAATTCTGCCACAGCACACCACTGGTTTCCCTGACCCTTGAAAAAAGGTGTTCCTACCATATATCTTCTCTGGTTACTCTTAAGCTACACAAATTTTGAAGTCTCTAAGTTGCAAAATGCTATCTCCTTTTAATAATAAAAATGATGAAACTCATGTAATAATAAAAGCTTTGAACCTGCTTTAAAGCTGGGCAGGGGTGCAGGTGTTCCCAGGTAAGCTCATCTTCTTTGTCCCCTCCTGCTGTTACTCCTCTTCTTAGTCTGGTAGGTAATTCACTCTCTCAGCCTTACTAGGCTGGTGAATGGAAAGGAAGAAGAAAGGGATCTAACAAGCACTGGCCTGACTGAGACTATGATGAGCTAGTGTTATACCCACAGGACATGGAATATATATCAAGCAGGTGTGCTCTTTTCATATTAACTAGGCTTCTGAAATGTCTGTCTTTAGCACCCTTCTACACGACCTCCCATAACCAGGATGATTGCTTCTCTAGTCTAGTTATTTTGCTTTTCCCTTTCTCTGGCCTAAGAAATCAAACAATAATTCCACTTTTTCTGCTGAAATCTGCCTACCTCTCCAAACCAGCGTTCAACAACTTTTTCTGTACAAGGCCAGATAATAAATATTTTCGGCTTTGTGGGCCAGATGGTCTCTGTAGCAACTACTCTACTTCTACAGCCCGAAGCAGCCATATGCAATCCATAAATGAATGAGCATGGCTGTGCTCCAAAATTTACAAAGAGGCGATGGGGCTTGGCCCGAGGTGTTGGCTTGCCAACCTCCCCCTCAGACAGCCTTAAATAACATGTATTATGACCCTTGCTGGTTCACTCTCATACACAGTCCATTGTAATGCTTACACATCCTATGCCCCGATAAGCCAGGGTAGTGAAATAACTTCCCAAATCTTGGGCTGCCTAGGCCAGAAATCACTTAGATTTCTCAGGTGTCTTAGACACCAGTCTATCCAGCCCTCCAAATGATAGGCACATATGTTAAGCTTTTCAACTGATGTTAGGATCCTTCTCTTTCGACTTGGACAGAAGGTTTAATACCAAGTTTTGGGGGCAAATGAAGGCGTGAGGAGGATGAGACTCATAGTACAAAATATACACTTCTTAAAAAAATTCTCAAAACTCCTCTCCCCATCTCAAAAGTATAATACATTTCATGTCCTATACATTGGCAAGAGGTTTTTCCTCCCCTATTTTGAAAATACTACTTAAGGCCCAGTACCGCCTTGGAATATGTTAGCTATTATCCCCTGCTTTTCAGTTCAAACTTCCATTTTAGCACCTTGTGTAAAAGGTTTAATAGGAATATCGGCACAGATCATTGGCATAATAAGCCATGTATCCCGAATAAAGTGATTTTAACTCTATTCACGGAGGAACAGTAAAGTAGTTAGGGTGAAATGTGATGAGTGACATAAGAAAACTACTCTTTAAGAAAACATAAGTTCAGTCAAGAACTGGTGGTATTGAAAATCAGGAGATATTCTGATAGCAGGGAAATTAATTAGAAGTTTCTTACAGATAATGTAATAACCCGAACTAGGATTATATGTATGAAGAGGGTGACAAAAGTGGGAATATGTAAGAGAGACCAAACATCTGAAGGTGACTGATTACAGGAAATGAAAGAAGAGTGAGTAAACTTTTCTCCCCTTTCAAGTTTAGATGTCAAAAAAACTGACAAAAATAAGCAAATCAAGAAGGGCAGGAAGTGGAGTGATAAAGAAAATGATGAATTCTATTCAGGACAGGCGTAATTTGAGGTCACGTTAACACACCAAACTGATGTTTTATGCTAAGCTGTGGCTATATCTATACAGATTTTGAAAGCTAAACAAGTAGATGATATTATGCAGAAACAAGGAAGTTCACACAGCAAAGGAATACAGAAAAGAGAGAGAAGTTTGGAAATGCTCCCAGCCAGGAGCAAGAAAAAGAAATAAAAATAAAAGAGTAAACAAATTGAGTTTATTTTTTATTAACTTTATATGAAATTTTGGGGAGTAAGTAAAGTTTCTAATTTGATAAGGACAAAAAAGTTTTTGTTTTTTTTTTTTAATCTTTAAGCATCCTGAAATTTCAGATGCTCTCCCCATTTTAACATTCCCTATAAGAGCCATCTTCTTCCCCAAGCACTGTTCCTTGCCTGCATTGAAGGACCCTGCTATGGATGCTGCTGCTGATTTAATGTTGCAAGAAAAGGAATATTAGCAATAAATAAGCAAAACAATGAAACATAAGGGCTTGAGACAGCAAAAGAATTCCTATGGAAAAAAAAAAAAAGGTAACATATGATTCTAACAAGAACAAAGAAGTCAGAAACAGGCTGACTGGATTATATATCTCTCCATGTTATGTTACCATAGTAGTGTGGGCAGCTATTAAAAATCCGCCTAACAGATGATTACTCTTCATTCATTCTCCTTGATACAAAATTCACAAAATAGGAAGGGGGGTGTCAAAATAATCCAGGATGGACATGTTAAAATGTGTGAGATCTGGTATGTGGGAGGAATGAGTCGGTGCAAAAACACACATAAAAAGACAATGGAAAAATAATGCCAAATGGCTTAAGAAATCTCAACTTAAGGAGAAAAAAAGCTTTCTAAAGAAAACACTAGAGAGACAACAATGTTAAGTAGCCGTATAAGTGTCAATGTGTAATTTGTAAGGGATTATATACTATTATAATAATTTTTAAATAATTGAATCCTTTTTCCCTGGTTCCCTATTTAGTAAAATTTAAAACAGTTTTTAAAAAGTCTATCTCATTTTAAATAGTAATTCAAATAGCTGCTTTAGTAATAGATCCCATCAAGATAAAAGGGTAAATTATCATAATTATTTTCCTAACATATTAATCTTGATTCCCACAATGAAAATGTCTATAGAGAGCATATTTTATACACATAACTTAAAAGCCTGAGATTGAACATGGACAGCAAAATGAAAAAAAAGGGAAATTTTATAATGAAGGCATATTTCAGACAGTCTTGATGATAACCATATGTGCAAGCTATGAATGTTTTTAAAAAACATTGGAGAAACTACAAAAATATATGCTAGGAACTTGTCAGATTTTAAGGATATGCAAAGTTTTGCTTAGGTAATGGAGCTGATAAAGTGGGCAGCAGCTGTTGAGTTACATGTGGAAGAGGCTTTAGGGGAAAAAATAGAATTGGAAAAGAAAAATCTTTAGGGAAAAAAAAATGAGGCACACAAAATAACATCGCAATAGTTTTTAAGAAAAATTAGTATTCATCAAGAAGGTGCAGATATGGTTCCTGTCCTTAACATAAAATGTCTACAAATGAATTCTGGAAAATATCTTAAATTATTGTTTCCCATTTCCATGTGGAAGACGGTTTAGCAAGACAATAGAATGCTTGGAACTAAAGATAGCATTTCCTTAGTCTAAGATCTTTGGCTGAAAAGCTGTTAATTTAGTTTGCTGGAGTTTCCTAAGAAAACTGCATATCATGTTTCTTAATTCTTTTTGTCAAAAATGTGTTTCCAGTGGGATGTCTGAAATACAGAAATGTATATTTAAAATTTTTTTAAGATGTTGTGAAACAAGAGCACAACATATTTTTTATCTTGTGTCTTTAGTTATTAATAAGAAGGAATTCTCATCACATCTATACACCATTCTTTTCTGACTTGTCTGTTTATAGCCTTTGTTTACTTTTTATGAGCTTCTGGTTTTTGCCTTATTAACTTATAAAATATATTTAAATAGTATGGAGAAAGATTTTTATATACTTGTTTATTTTATAGTCTCATATTTTGAAACAAAACTGAGCTCACTAATAAATTGATATAAAACTAGAAAATGTGGGAAAATTGCCTTTTATCATTAAGATACGATAGGTTAAAATATCCGCTCATTAAGGACTGCCGCCCATCACTTATAAAAAGAACTCAACTCTTCTCATGATTTTCTTTTTTTTTTTTTCCCCTTCTCATGATTTTTCTTGTAAAAATGAGGTCCCTGGCAGTCTAGTAAAATATAACAAGTCTTTTTGAGGTACTTCTAAAAATTCTGTGTATCATAAAAGGTGACTTGTGGGTCTCTCTCCACCATAACCTCCTTAAATCCAGGATCTCACCTTTTTAATCCAGCAAGATCCACAGACAAATAAAGATTAACGGGCCAGAAGAAGTTTAAAGAGCATTTAACACTTTTACATAAACATTTCTAACTTAAAAATAGAGGGTCTCTTTATTTTTGGATCAACAAAACTTACCCTTACTTAGTTAAAAGCATCAGTGAAGTTTGCTGATGACTTTCCAGCAGGCTTCTAACTAACAGAATGCAAGGGTGAATAAAGAAATATTAGGCCGAAGTTTTCATCTTTAATAAAGAGAAGTAGTCAATAGGTGAACCCATGACTGCTCATTTCCTTTCAAGCATCCATTCTCTCCTTTTCTGTCACATTAAGAGAATTGGACACACTCCTAAATGGTCACATTTCCCAAGCTGTGATGAAGCTGGGTACTGCTCTTGACCAAGTTATGGACAATGAGCTGTAACTGTAACCAAGTAGGGATCCAATTCAGTCGGAAATCTTACTGCCGCCTCAGGCCTCCCCTGTAATGGATAGCTATGTAGCCTCCCAAATTTCCTCATGTGTTTCAGATTAAAAAGCGCCATCTATGTGAAAGATGGTTCAAATCATTATCTCTTGTCTAGACTTCCATCAAGGACGTTGTGAAGTAAAGAGAATCTTACTCTAGTACACTCTTCTATCTGTCTTCTCACATCCAGCCATCTTTGGTCATAAAAGGAAAGTAACCTTTAAAGGTGATGGAGCTTGGCTTATGCCATCAATCATGCATGTGAGTATGTTTATTTCTGTATGTGTGTTTCTTGCTTATGAACAGAAAGAGAAAATGTCCTTTCCAGGAAGGCAACATACAATAGAATCAGTATTAATTACTACTGATATTATTATGGCCACTGGGATCCTATGTCTGGCAGGAATTTAGGGCATAATGTTTAATTGATCCCACCTCTGCTACCAGTTGTGTTAGCCCAAGCCAGTCATTTACCCTCTCTGTGCTTAATTATCTTACCAGTATAAAAGGGTCAATTACCTTTTAACATTGTCTTCTAAAATGACACAAAAAATAAAAAACTGAGAACTGTTCCATGCATACAGCAAGCACTCAATGAATGTTAGTACCTAATATCACTGTACTGTTAGTCTAGATGATATCATTTGGTTATTTAGTCACTTACTGAGTTCAAACTATGTTCACAGAAACAATAGTTAGACTACTGTTCATAAGAATTATAAGGCCAGACATAGTGGCTTATGCCTCTAATACTAGCACTTTAGGAAGCCGAGGCAAGTGGATTGCCTGAGCTCAGGAGTTCAAGACTAACCTGGGCAACATGATGAAACCCCATCTTTACTGAAAATGCAAAAACTTAGCCAGGTGTGGTGGTGCATGCCTGTAATCCTAGCTACTCAGGAGGCTGAGGCAGGAGAATCACTTGAACCCAGGAGGTGGAGGTGGCTCACTCACGCCACTGCACTCTAGCCTGGGCAACAGAGTGAGACTCTGTCTCAAAAAAAAAAAAAAAAAAAAAAAAAAATGCTTCGAATATACTCTAAAAGTCTCTGAAATATTATTACTTTTTATTGAATTACAATATTGATGTGTGATCAATTATAAATATGTTCTTGCATCAGAACATTGTCAAAGCATATGTTTATACAATAGGTGAGGAAACATGACTCTACCAGTAGTACTACATTTATTAAACAAGAAAATAATTTCTACCATGAAGAAAATTAGGATTATCTTTAACCAATCTGTTTATATGTTTAATGTGATATTTTACATTCCTTGGAATTTCACAGTGAAATCTTTATAGTGTCAACTTAGTTTTGACTCATTAACAGCTTTCAATAACAAAAGATTCAGAATCTTCCTTTTTAATATTCAGTGTGATCTATTAAAAAATAGTCATCTCCAATCTTCAATTATCTAATCTCAAAAAATAATATTCCATCTCAATCACTTAATCTCAAATTTACTTAAATGTCAAATTTGGCCTTGCTTCTTATACATTCTGTATGCACTTTTTCCAATTCACTACAGCACTCAAGACAGTTGAAACATAATTTTGTTCATATATGGATAGAGAATTTCAGTATTTTAATCAGAGTCTTTAAGTAAATCCACACATGATCCTGCTAAAAAAAATCATGGACCATTATTTCCAAAGAAAAACATGAGATATAAATAAGATTACATAATCATAACCTGCTAAATAAAATGAAATAGCAAAGGCATCAAATAATTCCTAGGAAAAATAGAATTATGCCTTAGTTTTGTTTATTCAGTAAATTTAACACATTTTGAAAATCCAGTTTTGTACAGAAGAATACAGTAAGATGTATTTTACACCATAGAAAGTATTAAAATCGTGACCATAATCCATCATGTTTGCAGCACTAGCTTTCTTGCCTTTGTTTTTGGAGTGGAATTTTATATTTACTTATTGGAGTGTATCATATTTCCAAAACCAGCTAACAAAAATGGAAACACAGATTATATTGGCCTTATACAGCTGGTACAGGAAGTCTATATAGGATGGCTGTCCTTCTTCAGTACTTCATTTCTCTTGGACAATAATCCAGGTCACCAGAACTGGAATGGGAGGGAAATCTGCTTCTAAGCGAGTAATGGAAGACCTAGTTTGTGTGGTAACTGAACACAAGCCATGAAGACCAAGACAGATGAGCTTAAATCCTGCTTGCCTACCTAATATGTTTATGATTCACAATGTGGGGTAAAATATGCTTATGTAAAATGGAACTTCTAGTACATCAGTGTTAATGGGAAGGGTTAACGTGAAGATTGTAAGAGAAAAGGTATGTGAAATACCTGACACATGTTAGACACTCAATTCATGTTAGCTTCCTATCCAAGCTAAAGCAGTGCTCAGGGAATTTCTATTAACACATAATGATACCCAAATGTCCTATAAGTTACACAATGGTCTTCCTGAGTATCCTGATATCAGCAATCAGTCCACATTAACAGATTTTTACCTCCTCCACATCTTTATGCTAAAGGTTCCCTTGGACTCTTCAGCCTGATATTAGTCCAGCTCCATAATGATCTCAGAGTCCCCAAAGATCCTAAGGTATTAGTCAGGAAGTACAAATTATCTTATTCTTGTATGTAGATATAAGCCAAGCTGGAAAGGTTCCCAAAGGCTTCCAGACTTACCTCTGCTCTGAAACTCACACCAAAAAGAAGAAATCTGATATTGGAGAAACGAAAACTTTTTCAAGGTGATATAATGAAATAAAAGGAAGAGAGCAATTCAAGAAGCCCAATTTAAACATCTCTACATAGATGAAACTAGCGCATTTGATTTTCCTTCTAGTGGAATGAAGTCAAAGTCTGGAAAAAGATGAGTTTATTTGGGGTTTACAATAACACTTACATTATAAAACTTACAAACCCTAAAGCAAAAATCTCTAGCTACTGGTAATTCTAAATCTACCTAACATAAAATTTAATTGAATATGAAAAAGCTCTTTCAGCTTTTCTTTTCCTATCTTTTCTTCATTTCATTAACTGATGAAAAAAGATACTGTATTAGCAGTTATAAATGGAAACACATCATTGCCCACTACAATTGCCCTATAATTTAATCAGTACACCTTTTAGCTTATTTTTATCTCTGTACTGGTAACTAAAATATAATCCACACTTGTTATTTGTCTAGGATATCATAATAACATGACTTCGTATGTAGATACTGCGTTATTATTCATATAACAATTGATTTATAAATCTTTTTCTAGAAAAATAAATGCTGAATCTTTACTAAGGTATAGGTTAAACAGTTATTACAAACTTTTGTCAAAGCCAATCTGTATAGTCCCTGGCATTTCATAACATGATTAATATATATACACCATACAAGTGAAAAGATTAACAACTTGAGAGTGTTCTTTCTTTAGAAGAATATTTTACTGCAAAGGAAGAGAACCATGGGAATGTATATGAGCACAGTGAATTTAGAGTTCAAGTTCCAGCTATGAGATACCTGGGAAAGTAACACACATTGAACAGTAAGAGACAAGCATATACCTGCCTCACCAGCAGATGAAGTATGAGCAGAAGTCGGTGATGGAGGGGGAAGTTTCCAAGAACTACCTCTAGTATTCCATGCTCACCTTCCTGCAGTTTTGGGTTTGTTTGTTTCTTTTTGGTTGTTTCTTGTTTGTTTGTTTGTTTGTTTTGTTTTCTGTTTTGCTTTTTAGACAAGGTCTGGATCTCTTGCCCAGGCTGGAGTGCAGTGGCATGAGCTTGGCTCACTGCAGCCTCTGCCTCCCAGGCTCAAATCATCCTCTCACCTCAGCCTCCCAAGTAGCTGAGACCACAGGCATGCACCACCATACCCAGCTAAGTTTGTATTTTTGTAGAGACAGGGTCTCATCATGTTACCCAGGCTAGTATCCAACTCCTGAGCTCAAGAGATCCTCCTGCCTCAGCCTTCAAGAGTGCTGGGATTACAGCTGTGAGCCATCATGCTGAACCTCATCTTTCTGCTTTCGAATTAAGTCCTCATGGCTGGCATTGCCTCAACCATCTTGATATCATAAGACAACAAGCATGAAGATTAAAAATGGTCATCATTCCTGATTTGCCTGGGATCATCTAGGTTTGCCTAGAATAGTCCTATTCAAGTATTTGTCACAGGTATTTCCTTTCAAATAAATAATCATCATTAATAGTTGCACTCAAATAAGCAAAGATGCATTTGGTAGCTCTCTACTTCCTACTTCCTGTTTCTGACATGACCTTATTAGTAGTGTGTGGGAATCTTACACAACAGTCAGAGCTCTCATTTTAATACATGCTTAAATCTAAAGATTAGTAGTGACCTGTCTTTATTGCTGACGTTCGCCAAATAAAATATTACTCAAATCACCTTAGAGAAAGAGCTGGCAGTATAATTAAACACAAAATGAAGTCCCCTGGACACCAGTTTCTAGGAACAGACCAAAGCAGAAGTGGGAGAAGGCTTTGATGCCCCTGTCATTCTGATCACACGTTGTAACCCTCCAAAGGTGCTGTGGCCCTTGCTAAAGACTGTGAAAGGAACACAGCAGACAGGCCACTAGTCAGAGAGATAGGTAAGGAATATGGGAAAGGATAGGTGAAGTGTATATGAAATAGATGAGGGAAATCAAGGCCGAGTGCTTCTGAGAACAAATCAAGACAAGCCTGAGGCCAGGTGGGGCAGCTCAAGCCTGTAATCCCAACACTTTGGGAGGCCAAGACACACAGCTTACCTGAAGTCAGGGGTTCGAGACCAGCCTGGCCAACATGGCAAAACCCCATCTCTACTAACAATACAAAAATTAGGCATGGTGGCCCACGCCTGTAATTCCAGCTACTTGGGAGGCTGAGGCAGAAGAATTACTTGAATCCGGGAGGCAGAGGTTTCAGTGAGCCGAGATAGCACCACTGCACTCCAGCCTGGGCAACAGAGTGAGACTCTGCCTCAAAAGAAAAAAACAAAAAAAAAAAGGAGAAGTCTGAAATACTTGTGCTACAGTGGTTCTGTCATTTATTGTGTGATGCAAATCTACAATTATTTATACAATTTATTTTGGGAAAGATTTTTAATTTTGTAAAGAACGTTAGTTCTTAAGTGCATGTTTAACAAAAATATTAATACTACATTTCCATTTATCATCTCAGAGAAATTAATAATGAACCTGTAAGTTTTCAAAGTGTTTGTCAACCAGGGATCATAGTAATTACTATATCTGATCACATGAAAATCAGAAACACAAAACCACTAAGGAAGAATCAGCAACTTTTTAAAAGTTTGGCAGTTATGTTATGAAGATGGTAACTGAATACAATGATTTATAATGTGAAACTGGGTGTTTACAAATCACTGTGGAGTGTGCTTTGCATTTACATCAAGTGCCTGACTTCTAGACTAATTTTATGCATTATTTTATTCCAAGTTTTCTTGTGAACATACGAAGAGAGATAAATTTGTTACTTCCATTTAGCAAATGATCTTCAAAAGCAGTTAAATAATCCTGTGTCATAAATACTTCAAGTAGAAGCATAGAAATAAAATAGAAAATTAAATTTAGTTATTAAAATGATTTGAATTTTAAATCTAATTTACATATTTAAAATAAAGCTCTTATAAGCTCATTCTGTTGAAACTGAAACATTATATTATGGTAAACACTATCGTAAATGTAGTTAAAAAGTTCATCATTGACAAAAAAATGATTTGCTTTTATGGTGATAATGTGAATAGCAGTCTTATTGTAGTATAGCTTTGGAATAAAATCAATGGTCTTAATAAAAATATTTGGAAGTGGCTGAAATGAATTAGAATTCATAACTTCATCCAAATTAGTTTCTAGTTCCAATATTGTATTAATATTGTAGTCATCAAAATACAGTTGTAGTTGTCAAAATTTACAAATGTGTATGTGTATGTATTTATACACAAATTCTCTTATTTTTTTTTTATTTGTTTATTTTTGAGACAGAGTCGCACTCTAACACCCAGGCTGAAGTGTAGTGCTGTGATCTCAGCTCACTGTAATCTCTGTCTCCCAGGTTCAAGCAATTCTCCTGCCCCAGCCTCCCTAGCAGCTGGAATTAAATGTGCCTGCCACCATGCCCGGCTAATGTTTATATTTTTGGAAGCGATGGAGTTTTGCCTTATTGGCCAGGCTGGTCTCAAACTCCTGACTTCAAGTGATCTGCCCACCTGGGCCTCCCAAAGTGTGGGGGATTACAGACTTTGAGCCACTGCGCCTGGCCACAAATTCTCTGTATTTTAAATTCAGAAAACATTTAAACATGGAAACACTAAAAAATTAAAAACAGTCAAAAACATTGTCAAAGGTTTATTCAGAGTATTCAGTAAATGGAATGCCAAAAAATACTGGCTTTTACAGTTTGGGGTCAATTGCAATTACTAGGAATAGGCTACAACAGAAAAACACACACAAGATCAAGGAAATTGGGAGATCAAATGGGCCTCAAGATTTAATATTTAAATTCTCTGTATTTAGAAATATATTGGATTGGGGGAAGAATCTTTTAATAGAGCTTATATTTTTCATTGGATAATTTTATACTCTATATAAGATTAAAATAACACTGAGATGACCTGCAATTACATGGTGTTGAAATTTGATGAAACACTCAATCAAGTTTTGACAAATTTAAACGTGACAATTTTATAATTTGATAACCTGAAAATTTTTGTCCAAGAAAATTACTCTAAATCAAGACACAAAGATAGTATTTGTAAAATATTTTAGCTGAAATATTTATTATTTTACAATATGAAAATATTAGAAGAATATGTTCCTTTTCGCAAAATTTTCTCAAAGCTTACGGGAAACTCAACATGTAGAAAGTGACTATTGACAATTCAAAAACATTATTTTTCATAGGGAAATGCAAATTGAAAGGGTACTAATTTTGATTTTAATAACTATGCAATAAAATAAACTGAACCTAGAGTCAGATCATCAAATCACTGCCTTAACCTATATTCCTATATGCAGAAGCTTATTTAGTCACTGCTGTCAATGAAAAGTGTACTTACAATAATATTTTAGTAAAATCAAATAAGTGCCTATGCTGTTAATAAAACATTATTTAAAATGCTGTTCACTTTATCTAATGCTTTCCTTTGTTTTTGTTATTTTTAATAATCTATATAATGTGTATAATTTAAAATAAGTGTACACCTATTGGATATGCATGTGGAAAATATTTTTACTCATAGAGTGCACAAAACGTTAAGTTGGAGACCAACACAAGAAATGTATAACTTGTCTTCTCAGACTGCCTATTGGGACAGAAGAACATGGCTTTGAGAAAATGATTCTTTCTATTAAGAAATGTCCAATCATTTCTGAAAGCACTGAACTATTCACTGACCACAGTTCAAATACAGACAAAGAACGTGGTTTCCACAGTCACTTTGAGCTCTGTTTTCACTATAAACAGAAGTCCAAGAGTGGCTAGTACATGTTGAATACAGATTGTGGCATTTTTTTTTAATAGCTAGAAGAGACATATGATTCCCTGAAAAAGAAAGACGAGGCCTGTGGCTTTGCACAATGTTGGGCAGTGGCCGAGCTGGACCTAGATCTCCCAACGCATGTGCTCATGCTTTATCCCAAACTGTACTGGATGCCTTGTTCATAGTTAGCTCTACTTAAGAGAGCACTGGCTAAGAATGAAGGTATAGCCTTGTTCATTGTTAGCTCTACTTAAGAGAGTACTGGCTAAGAATGAAGGTATAACTTGGCCAGGTGCAGTGGCTCACGCCTGTAATCCCAGCACTTTGGGAGGCCATGGTGGGTGAATCACTTGAGGTTAGGAGTTTGAGACAAGCCTAGACAACATGGTGAAACACCATTTCTATAAAAAATAGAAAAATTAGCCAGGTGTGGTGGTGCACGCCTGTAATCCCAGCTTCTCCAGAGGCTGAGGTGGGAGAATCGCTTGAACCTGCGAGGAGGAGGTTGCAATGAGCTGAGATCGTGTCACTGAACTCCAGCCTGAGCCATAGAACGAGACTGTGTCTCAAAAGGAAAAAAAAG
>NW_022144098.1:0-32728 GCF_007565055.1 Rhinopithecus roxellana
TGGATGTATAGATGCGCCCTTGCCCCCACAGCTTCCGGCTCCACAGGCCTGGGGCAGGCCCTAGAACTCCCACTTGCCACCATCTCCTAGGTGACATGGATGCTGCTCTGCTCATCTAGGGACTACCACTTTGAGAAGTATGTCTCCAGCACAATGGCCCATTTTCCTTCTGTGAACCTGAGGCGAAGACTGGAGCCAGTCTCCCAGGTCCCCATGGAATCTGGCTCCTTCCTGCTCTCTCAGTACGTCCGACACTCGAGGGGCTGTGAATGCAGCAATGTCACCGGGAGCTGTGTGGGGGTGGCCAGGGCCATGGTTGCCTCCACCAGGTCAGGATGCTAGGGGAGCGAGTGGGCCACATATGGGATGTGAGACCTTGAAACCCTGCCCCAGGGAAGCAGGTGACACAATTGGCTCAGCCTTTGTGGGATAGAAGCCACAGGTGGCTGCTGTGGTCACATTTAATGGGACAGATGAAGGCCAGGAGTGAAGATTCGGGGCACGCAGAGGTTGATGACAAAAGCCACCATAGTAGGGGGAACATCCCAGAGTGTACGTACTGCCTCTGCTGGGGTTGAGATGATCTTTGACTCAACAAGCGAGGCTCAAGCTGGGACTCACCAGCCAGCAGCAGCCCTTGGCCAGCTTCCCTGTGTCCCCCTCCCGACCTCCAGCCCCTTGCCACCCTCCACAGCCCCACCACTGCAAAGCCAGCTCTGACCGCTCAGTGCCCAGAGACAGGTAGAGCTGACTGATGGTCTCCAGAAGCCGCCCCCTCCAGCACCTTGTCGGCCACCTTGAGGGCCAGGAGAGCTGGAGCTCATGGTAGATGACACACTGGGCCTCGCTGGGCATGACGACGTGTAGAAGTAGCACAGCCGCTGGCGCACGCAGCTGGCCTGGGAAAAGACAAAATGGAAGACGTCAGGCTCCCAGCATCGAAGCGAGGCTGGTGGGCTGAGGCCCTGCGCTGTGCTGTTCCTTTCACACCTCTGTGAACCTGGGCCCCATAGGCGGGCAGCCTGAGCTCAGACAGGCCATGTACCTGTGGCCTCAGACGCCGAGCACACCGTGACATGGCCAGCTTGGTGCACATGCTCATGGTAGAGGCCGACCTTTTTTACAACTCCCAGGGCCGAGGTCCTGGCCGGGTCGGCCCCAGCACCAGGCCATCTATTTCTGCTTCACAAAGCCCCTCTGGCCAGGACGAGGGCCGCCTTCAGCCTGAGCTGATGAGGCCAGGGGCACAAGTAGCCCCTGTCGCAGATGGTCGCAGATGGAACCCCGGGAGAGCAAAGCCAAGCGTCATATCTGCCACACATGGCATCATGTTGGGGGAATGGGGTTCAAAACCAGCCCCTGGTGTTCCCACACATGCTTCTTTCATGCAACCAGGCTCCAAAACCACAGGCTCACTGGCCTTCCCAAGTCAGGGTGCTGGGAACAGTGGAAAGCTTTGATTTTCTAGTGTCAGAAACATTCCGAAGATTAACGCCGCAAACCAGGTATGCCAAATGGACATGGTTCACACACGCCACCCAACAACAGCACAGGCCCCTGAGACACCATGGGACATTCCCCATGACAGACCATGTGCCTGGCCACAAAACCAGCCTCAGTGAATGGAGGAGGACTGGACCAAAGCAGAGGTGTTCTTCAGCTGTACTGGCACGAAAACTGGAAGTCAACAGTGGAGAAAACGTGGGAAATTCAAAAATACGTGGAAATTACACACTCCTAAACAACCAGTGAGTCAAGAAGAGCCATCAGGGAAAGAAAAACTACTTTGAGAAGAATGCACAACAAATGCACAGCCCGGGCCAGCGCGGTGGCTCCCGCCTGTCATCGCAGCACTATGGGAGGCCGAGGCGGGAGGATCACTTGAGTCCAGGAGTTTGAGATCAGCCTGAGAAACATGGTGAAACCTCGTCTCTATAAAAAATACAAAAATTAGCCGGGAGTGGTGGTGCACATCTGTAATTCCAGCTACTCGGGAGGCTGAGGAATGAGAATGGGTTGAACCTGGGTAGAAGTTGCAGTGAGCCAAGATTGCACCACTGCACCCCAGCCTGGGCAATAGAGCAAAACCTTAAAAAAAAGAAAAAAATAGCACAGCATATCAAAAACTCCAAGATGCAGCTAAGGCAGTGCTGAAAGGGAAATTTATCACTGTAAATGTCTACATTCAAAGAAAAATCTCAAATCAAAAACCTAACCTTCCACCTTGAGAAACTAGAAAATGAACTAACTCCAAAGTGAATAAAAGGAAGAAAATAATAAACGTGAGAGTGGAAATGGGAAGTAAAAATACAGAGAATGGAAAAACAAACGAGATAGTCAACAGAACCAAAAGTGGGTTTTGTGAAAATAATAACAAAGTTGACAAGTCTTTCACCAGACTGCCCAAGAAAAGAAAGACGGGACACAAATGACTCAAATCAGAGACTGAGCACCATGGCTCACGCCTGTCATCCCAGCGCTTTGTGAGGCCGAGGTGGAAGGATCGCTGAGGCCAGCATTCAAGACCAGCTTAGGGGAACATGATGAGACATAATAGATACAGGTATAAAATATAGATATAATAGATATAATAGATATAGGTATAAAATATAGACAGATATAATAGATATACATATAAAATGTAGACATAATACAGATATAAAATACAGGAACAAAATACAGATACAATATAATAGACATAGGTATAAAATATAAATAGATATAGGTAAAAATATAGATATAATATAAGTATAAAATAAAGATATAATAGAGATAGGTATAAAATATACATATAATATATAGGTATAAAATATAGACATAATATAGGTATAAAATACAGATATAGGTATAAAATATAGACAATCGAAATAACAGGTATAGGTATAAAATACAGACAAAATAGATATAATAGATACAGGTATAAAATATAGATATAGGTATAAAATAGATATAATAGATATAAAATACAGATATAATAGATATAGTTATATAATATAAATATAGATATAATAGACAGGTATAAAACATAGACATAATAGACATAAAATATAGACATAATGGATATAATATAGGTATAAAATAGAGACATGATCGATATAAAAGATATAGGTAAAAAATATAATAGATATAGGTAAAAAATATAGGCATAATAGATAAAATAGATATAGGTATAAAATATAGACATAATAGATGGAATAGATAGGGGTATAAAATATAGACCTAATAGATATAATAGATAAAGCTATAAACTATAGACATAAAAGATATAATAGATACAGGTATAAAATATAGATAATAGAGATCATAGATACAGGTATAGAATATAGACGTAATAGGAAAGATAGATATAGGCAAAACAGATATAATAGATATAGGTATAAAATATAGACATTATAGATATAATACATACAGTTATAAAATACAGACATAATAGATATAACAGATATAGGTAAAAAATATACATATAATAGTTATAATAGATACAGGAATAAAATATAGATGTAATAGATACAGTTATAAATAATACATATAATAGATATAAGAGATATACGTATCAAATATAGACACAATAGATAAAGATATAAAATATAAATATAATAGATATAATAGATACAGATATAAAATACAGATATAATAGATAAAATTATAAAATATAAATATAATAGATATAGTAGATATAGGTATAAAATATAGATAAAATAGATATAGTTATAAAATATAGATATAATAGATAAAGGAATAAAATATAGATATAATACATATAGTTATAAAATATAGACATAATAGATATAATAGATATAGCTATAAAATATAGACATAATAGATATAATAGATATAGCTATAAAATATAGACATAATAGATATAATAGATATAAGTAAAAAATATAGTAATAAAAGATATAATAGATATTGGTATAAAATATAGACATAATGGATATGATAGATATATGTATAAAATATAGATATAATAGATATAATGGATATAGGTATTAACTACAGATATCATAGATATAGGTATAATATATAGACATAGTGGATATAATAGATATAGGCATAAAATATAGACATAATGGATATAATAGATATAGGTATAAAATATAGATATAATAGACATAATGGATATAGGTATCAAATACAGATATAATATAGGTATAAAATATAGATATAGTGGATATAATAGATATAGGCATAAAATAGACATAATAGATATGAGATATAGGTATAAAATATACAAATAAGAGATATGGGTATAAAATATAAACATAATAGATATAACAAATATAGGTATAACATAGAGACATAATAGATTTGATAGATATAGGTATGAAATAGAGACATAATAGATATAATAGACATAGCTATAAAATATGGACATAATAGATACAATAGATAGAGCTATAAAATATAGACATAATAGATACAATAGATATAGGTATAAAATGGAGATATAATACATATAATCGATACATTTATAAAATATAGACATAATACATATAATCGATACAGGTATAAAATATAGACATAATAGAGGTATAAAATAAAAACATAATACATAGATATAGGTATAAAATATAGACATAATAGATATGGGTATAAAATATAAACATAATATAACAATTATAGGTATAACATAGAGACATAATAGATTTGATAGATATAGGTATGAAATAGAGACATAATAGATATAATAGACATAGCTATAAAATATGGACATAATAGATACAATAGATATAGGTATAAAATATACACATAATAGATGTAATAGATAAAGGTATAAAATGGACACATAATACATATAATCGATACAGGTATAAAATATAAACATAATACATAAAATCGATACAGGTATAAAATATAGACATAATAGATACAGGTATAAAATACAGACATAATACATATAATAGATATAGGTATAAAATATAGACATAATAGATATAATAGATATAGGTATAATAGACAGATATAACAAATATAGGTATAAAATAGAGCCATTATAGATTTGATAGATATAGGTATAAAATATAGACATAATACATATAATAGACATAGGTACAAAATGCAGACATAATAGATATAATAGATAAAGGTATCAAATATAGATATAATAGATATAGGTATAAAATATAGATATAATAGATATACGTATAAAACATACATATAATTGATATAGTCATAAAATATAGATATAATTGATATAATAGATATAGGTATAAAATACAGACATAACATATATAGGTATAAAATATAGACATAATAGATATAATAGATATAGGTATAAAATATAGACAAAATAGATATAGTAGATATAGGTATTAAATATAGACATAATAGATATAGGTATAAAATATAGACATAATAGATATAGGTATAAAATATAGACAAAATAGATATAATAGATATAGGTATAAAATATTGACCTAATTGATAGATATAGGTATAAAATATAGACATAATAGATATAATAGATATAGGCATAATATATAGATATACTAGATATAATAGATATAATAGATATAGGTACGAAATATAGACATAATAGACATAAGTGATATAGGTATAAAATATAGACATAATACATATAAGAGATACAGGTATAAAATAAGGTCATAATAGATAGATTTAGTTATAAAATATAGACGTAATAGATAAATTTATACAATATGGATATGAGAGATAAAGGTATAAAATATAGATGTACTACATATAGGTATAAAATATGGATATAATAGATATAATAGATATACGTATAAAATACAGATATATTTGATATAGTCATAAAATATAGATATAGATATAAAAGATATAGGAATAAAATATAGATATAATAGAAATGATTATAAAATATGAATCTAATAGATATAATAGATATAGGTATTAAATATAGATATAAGAAATATAGGTATAAAATATAGTTATAATAGATATACAAATAAAAAAATAGATATAATAGATATAATAGAGGTATAAAATATAGACATAATAGAAATATTAGATATAGGTATAAAACATAGACATAATAGATATAACAGACATAGGTAAAAAATATAGATAGATTGGATATAATATAGGCATAAAATATACAAATAATAAATATAATAGATATAGGTATAAAATATAGACATAAGAGATATAATAGATATAGGTATAAAATATAGACATAATAGATATAATAGATATAGGTATAAAATATAGATATAATAGATACAATATATATAGACATAATAGATATAAGAGATACTGGTATAAAATATAGATATAACAGATATAGGTATAAAATATAGACATAATAGATTTAAGTATAAAGTATAGACACAATAGATATAATAGATACAGGTATAAAATATACACATAAGAGGTATAGTAGATGAAGGTATAAAAAATAGACATAGTAGATATAATAGATATAGGTATAAAATATAGACAGAATTGATATGGGTATAAAATATAAACATAATACATATAATAGATATAGGTATAAAATATCGACATAAGAGATATAATAGATATAGGTATAAAATATAGAAATAACACATATAATGGATACAGGTATAAAATGTAGACATAATAGATATAGGTATAAAGTATTGACATAATAGATATAATAGATATAGGTAAAACATATAGACATAATACATACAATAGATATAAGTATAAAATATAGACATAATAGATATAATAGATATAGGAATAAAATATAGACATAATAGATGTAAGAAATATAGGTATAAAATAGAGACATAATAGATTTGATGGCTATCGGTATAAAATATAGACATAAAAGATATAATAGACATAGGTATAAAATATAGATATAATAGACATAATAGATATAGGCACAAAATATAGACATAATAGATATAATAGATAAAGGTATAAAATATAGATATAATACATATAGGTATAAAGTAGTGATATAATAGATATAATAGATATATGTATAAAATATAGATATAATAGATATAAAATATGAATCTAATAGGTATGACAGATATAGGTATTAAACATAGATATAAGAAATATAGGTATAAAATATAGCTATAATAGATATAGGTATAAAATATAGATATAATAGATAGAGTTAAAATATAGACATAATAGATATAATAGATATAGGTAAAAACTATAGACAAAATAGTTATAGGTATAAAATATAGACATAATAGATATAATAGATACAGGTATAAAATATAGGTATAATAGATATAATAGATATAGGTATAAAATATAAACATAATAGATATAATAGATATAGGTATAAAATATAGACATAATAGATATAATAGATATAGGTATAAAATATATTCATAATAGATATAGTTATAAAATGCAGACATAATAGATATAATAGATATAGATATTAAATACAGACATAATAGATATTGGTATAAAATATAGACATAATAGATATAGGTATAAAATATAGACATAATAGATATAATAAATATAGGTATAAAATATAGACTTAATAGATACAAGTTTAAAATATACACATAATACGTGTAATAGATATAGTTATAAAATACAGACATAATAGATATAATAGATATAGGTATAAAATATAGGCAGAATAGATATAGGTATAAAATACAGACACAATAGATATAATAGATATAGGTATAAAATATACACGTAATAGATACAATAGATATAGGCATAAAGTATAGACATCATAGATATAGGTATAAAATATAGACATAATATAATAGATAGAGGTATAATATATAGATATAATAGATATACGTATAAAATATAGACATAATAGATATAATTGATATAGGTATAAAATATAGATATAAAGGATATAATAGAGGTATAAAATATAGACATAATAGATATAATAGATAAAAACATAATAGATATAATAGATATAGGTATAAAATATAGACATAATAGATATAGGTATGAAATATAGACATAATAGATAGATATAGGAATTAAATATAGACATAACAGATATAGGTATAAAATACAGACATAATAGTTATAGGTATAAAATATAGACATAATAGATATAGGTATAAAATATAGACATAATACATATCGGTATAAAATATAGACATAATAGTTTTAATAGATATACTTATAAAATATAAACATAATAGATATAGATATAAAATATAGACATAATATATAAAAGAGGTATAAAATATAGACAAAATAGATATAGGTATTAAATATAATAGAAATAAGTATGAAATATAGACATAATAGATATAATAGGTATGGGTATAAAATAAAGACATAATAGGTATAATAGATATAGGTATAAGCTATAGACATAATAGATATAATAGATATGGGTATAAAATATAGACATAATAAATTTAATAGATATAGGTATAAAACATTGATATAATAGATATAGGTATAAAATACAGACATAGTAGATATAATTGATATTGGTATAAAATATAGACATAATAGATATAATAAAGATATAAAATATAGACATAATAGGTATAATAGATATAGGTATAAAATATGGATATAATCGATATAGGTATAAAATATAGACAGAGTAGATATAATAGATATAGGTATGAAATATAGACATAATAGATATAATAAATATAGGTATAAAATATAGACAGTAGATATAATAGATATAGGTATAAAATATAGACAAATATCGGTATAAAATATAGACATAACAGATATAATACATATAGGTATAAAATATAGACATAAGTGGTATAAAAATATAGGTATGAAATATAGACAAAACAGATATAGGTATAAAATATACACATAATAGACATAATAGATAGATGTATAAGATATAGACATAATAGATATAATGGATATAGGTATAAAATATAGACATAATAGATATAATATATGTAAAAGATATAGACATTATCGATATAATAGACATAGGTATAAAATATAGACATAATAGATATAATAGATAACATAGACATAATAGATATAATAGATATAGGAATAAAATATAGACATAATTAAAATAGGTATAAAATATGGACAAAATGGATATAAAAGATATAGGTATAAAATATAGACATAAGAGATATAATATAGGCATAAAATATAGACATAATAGATATAATAGATATATGTATAAGATGTAGACATAATCGATATAATAGATACAGGTTTAAAATGTAGACATAATAGATATAATAGATATAGGTATGAAATACAGACATAATAGATATAATAGATATAGGTATGAGATATAGACATAATAGATATAATAGATATAGATATGAAATATAGACATAATAGAAATAATAGGTATAGGTATGAAATATAGACATAATAGATATATGGATAAGATATAGACATAATAGATACAGTAGATATAGGTATAAAATATAGACATAATAGATATAATATATATAGGTATAAAATATAGACATAATATACGCATTAAATATAGACATAATAGATATAATAGAAATAGGTATAAAATATAGACATAATAGATATAGGTATAAAATATAGACATAATAGATATAGTAGATTTAGGTATAAAATATAGACATAATAGATATAATCTATATAGGTATAAAATATAGACATAAAACATATCGGTATAAAACATAGACATAATAGATATAGGTATAAAATATAGACATAGATATAATAGATATAGGTATAAAATATAAACATAATAGATATAAGAGGGATGGGTATAAAATATACACGTAATACATATAATAGATATAGGTGTAAAATATAGACATAGTAGATATAATAGATAAAGGTATAAAATATAGACAGAATAGATATAGGTATAAAATACAGACATAATAGATATAATACATATAGGAATAAAATACAGACATAATTTAAATATGTATAAAATATAGACAAAATAGATATAAATGATATAGGTATAAAATACAGACATAATAGATATAATACATATAGGTATAAAATAGAGACATAATAGCTATAAGAGATACATGTATAAGATGTAGACATAATAGATATAATAGATATAGATATAAAATATAGACATAATAGATATCGGTATAAAATATAGACAGATATAATAGATATAGGTAAAAAAATATACATAACTGGTATAAAAATATAGGTATGAAATATAGACATAATAGATATAGGTATAAAATATACACATAATAGATATAATGGATATATGTATAAGAAAAAGACATAATAGTTATAATCGATATAGGTATAAAATATAGATATAATAGATATAATAGATAAAGGGAAAAAATATAGACATGCTAAATATAATAGATATTATAAAATACAGATATGGTAGATATAATAGATATTGTTATAAAATATAGACCTAATAGATAAAATAGATATAGATATAAAATATGGACATAATAGATATAATAGATATAGGTATAGAATATAGTTATTATAGATATAGGTATACAATACAGACCTAATAGATATAACAGATATAGGTATACAATAAGGACATAATAGATATAATAGATACAGGTATAGAATATAGACATAATAGATATAATACACATAGGTATAAAATGCAGACATAGTAGATATAATAGTAAGAGGTATAAAGTATACACATTATAGATATAGGTATAAAATATCGACATAATAGATACAATACATATAGGTATAATATATATACAGATAAAATAGATATAGATATAAAATATAGACATAATAGTTATAGGTATAAAATATAGACATAATAGATATAATAGAAACAGGTATAAAATATAGACATAATAGGTATAATAGATACAGGAATAAAATATAGACATAATTGAAATAGGTATAAAATATAGACAATACAGATATAAATGATATAGATATAAAATATAGACATAATAGATATAATGGATATAGTTATGAAATATAGACAAAATAGATATAATAGAAATATGTATAATATATATACCTAATCGATATAATAGATATAGGTATAAAATATAGACATAAGAGATATAATAGATATAGGTATAAAATATAGACATAATAGATATAATATATATAGGAATAAAATACAGACATACTTGAAATAGGTATAAAATATAGACAAAATAGATATAAAAGATATAGATATAAAATATAGACATAATAGATATAATAAATATAGGTGTAAAATATAGACATAATAGATATAATAGATACACGTATAAGATATAGACATAATGGATATAATACATAAAGATATAAAATATACACATAATAGATATAAGAGGTATAGGTTTGAAATATAGACATAATAGATATAATAGATATATACATAAGATATACACATATACAATAGATATAGGTATAAAATATGCACGTAATAGATATAATACATATAGATACAAAATATAGACATAATAGATATAGGTATAAAATATAGATATATTAGACATAATAATTATAGGTATACAATATAGACAATAGATATAATAGATATAGGTATTAAATATAGCCATAATAGATATAGGTACAAAATATAGACATCATAGATATTGGTATAAAATATAGACAAAATAGATATAGGTATAAAATATAGACATAGATATAATAGATATAAAATATAAACATAATAGATATAATAGAGATGGGGAGAAAATATAGACGTAATAGATATAATAGATATAGGTATAAAATATAGACATAATAGATATAATAGAAAAGGTATAAAATATAGACATAATAGATATAATAGATATGGGAATAAAATATGGACATAATTGAAATAGGTATAAAATATAGAGAAAACAGATATAAAAGATATAGGTATAAAATATAGACATAATAGATACAATAGATATAGGTATGAAATATAGACATAATAGATACAATAGATATAGGTATAAAATAGACATAATAGATATAATATATACAGCTATAAAATATAGACATAATAGATATAATAGATATAGATATGAAATATAGACATAATAGATATAGGTAGACAATATAGACAAAATAGATATAGGTATAAAATATAGACATATATATAATAGATATAGGTATAAAATATAAACATGATAGACATAATAGAGAAGGGTATAAAATAAAGACATAATAGATATAATAGATATAGGGGTAAAATATAGACATAGTAGATATAATAGATATAGGTATAAAATATAGACATAATGGATATAATAAATATAGGTATAATATATAGACATACTAGATATAATAGATATAGGTATAAAATATAGACATAAATGGTATAAAAATATAGGTATGAAATATATACATAATACATAGAGGTATAATATATACACATAATAGATATAATAGATATATGTATAACATATAGACATGATAGATATAATAGATATAGGTATAAAATATAGATATAATAGATATAATAGATACAGAATTAAATACAGACATAATTGAAATAGGTATGAAATATAGACAAAATAGATACAAAAGATATAGGTATCAAATATAGACATAATAGGTATAATAGATATATGTATAAGACATATACATAACAGATACAATAGGTATACGTATAAAATATAGACATAATAGATATAATATATACAGTTATAAAATATACACATAATAGATATAATAGATATAGATATAAAATATAGACATAATAGATATAATAGATATAGGTATAAAATATAGACATAATAGATATAATAGATATAGGTATAAAATATACACATAATAGATATGATAGATACAGCTATGAAATATAGACATAATAGATATAATCGATATAGGTATAAGATATAGACATCATAGATATAATAGATATACGTATAAAATATAGACATAATAGATATAATAGATATAGGTATAAAATATAGATAAAATAGATATACGCATAAAATATAGGTATAGTAGATATAATAGATATAGGTATAAAATATAGATATAATAAATATAGGTTTGAAATATAGATATAATATAATAGATATAGGTATAAAATATAGATGTAATAGATATAGTTATAAAACATAAATATAACAGATACAATAGATATAGGTATAAAATATAGATAAAATAGTTATAGGTATCAAATATAGACATAATAGTTATAATAGATATCGGTATATAATATAGACATAATAGATATAATATATGTAAGTATAAAATATAGACATAACAGATATAATAGATATAGGGAAAAAAGAAGGATATAATACATATAGGTATAAAATATAGATATAATTGATATAGGTATAAAATATAGACATAATAGTTATAATAGATATAGGTATAAAATATATATATAATAGGTATCGGTATAAAATATAGACATTAAAGATATAATAGATAGCGGTATAAAATATAGATATAACAGATATAGGTATAAAATATGGGTATAATAGATATAATAGATATACGTATAAAATATAGATATAATAAATATAGGTATAAAACATAGACATAATATAATAGATATAGGTATGAAATATAGACATAATAGATATAATAGATATAGGAATACAATACAGACATAATAGATATAATTGTTATAGGTATAAAATACAGACATAATAGATATAATAGATATAGATATAAAATATAGACATAATAGATAGATATAGGTATAAAATATAAACATAATAGATACACGCATAAAAGATACACATAATAGATATAATAGATATAGGTATAAAATATAGACATAATAGATAGAGGTATAAAATATAGACATAATTCATATAATAGATACAGGTATAAAATATAGACATAATATATATAATAGATATAGGTATAAAATATAGACATAATGGATATAGGTATAAAATATAGACAGAAAAGATATAGGTATAACATTTAGACATAATAGATATAGATATAGGCATAAAATATAGAAATAATAGATATAATAGATATAGGTATAAAATATAGACATAACAGATATAGGTATAAAATGTAGACATAAATACATATTAGATATAGGTATAAAATATACAAAGAATAGATATATATAGGTGTAAAATATAGACATAATAGATATAATAGATATAGCTATAAAATATACACATAATAGATAAAATAGATATAGGTATGAAATATAGACATAATAGATATAGGAATAAAATATAGACATAATAGATATAATAGATATAGGTACTAAATATAGACATAATAGATATAGTTATGAAATATAGACATAATAGATATAGGAATAAAATATAGACATAATAGATATAATAGATATAGGTACTAAATATAGACATAATAGATATAGGTATAAATATAGACATAATAGATATAGGTATAAGATATAGACATAATAGATATAGTAGACATAGGTATAAAACATAGACATAATACATACAATAGTTATACGTATACAATATAGACATAATAGATATAATAGATATAGGTATAAAATATAGACATAATAGATGTAAGAAATATAGGTATAAAATAGAGACATAATGGATTTCATAGATATAGGTATAAAATAGAGACATAATAGATATAATAGACATAGGTATAATATATAGACATAATAGATATAATAGATATAGGTTTAAAATATAGACATGATAGATATAATAAATAAAGGTATAAAATATAGATATAAGAGATATAGGGACAAAATATAGATGTAATAGATATAATGGACATAGGTATAAAATATAGATATAATAGATATAGTTATAAAATATAAATATAACAGATACAATACATATAGGTATAAAATATAGATATAATAGATATAGGTATAAAATATAGACATAATAGGTTTAATAGATATAGGTATAAAATATAGACATAATAGATAAAATATATATAGGTATAAAATATAGATATAATAGATATACGTATAAAAAAAGGTACAATAGATATATGTATAAAATATAGATATAATAGATATAATAGATACAGATATAAAATATAGATAAAACAGATAAAATAATAAAATATAAATATGACAGATATAATAGATATAGGCATAAAATATAGATATAATAGATATAGGTATAAAATACTGTTATAATATAGGTATAAAATATAGATATAATAGATATAATAGATAGAGTTATAAAATATAGACATAATAGATATACGTATCAAACTTTGACACAATAGTTATAATAGATATAGGTATTAAATATAGACATAATAGATATATGTATAAAATATAGACCTAATAGATATAATAGA
Source organism: Rhinopithecus roxellana (assembly GCF_007565055.1). Taxonomy (NCBI): domain Eukaryota; kingdom Metazoa; phylum Chordata; class Mammalia; order Primates; family Cercopithecidae; genus Rhinopithecus; species Rhinopithecus roxellana. The sequence goes on from NW_022144098.1 coordinate 15,079, forward strand.
TATAGGTATAAAATATGGACATAATAGATACAAGAGAGGTATAAAATATAGACATAATAGACATAGATATACGTATAAAATATAGACAGATATAATAGATATAGACAGATATAATAGATATTGGTATAAAATATAGACATAATACATATAATAGATATAGTCATAAAATATAGATATAATAGGTAGAGGTATAAAATATAGACATAATAGGTATAATAGATAGAGGTATAAAATATAGACATAATAGATATAATAGATTGAGTTATAAAATATGGACATAAGAGATATAATAGATAGATGTATGAAATGTAGTTAAAATAGATATAATAGATATTGTTATAAAATATATACAATAGATATAATAGATATAGGTATAAATGATAGACATAATAGATATAATAGATACAGACATAATAGATCTAATAGATATAGGTATAAAATATAGACATCGTAGATATAACAGGTAAAAGTATTGAAAATAGACATAATAGATATAGGTATAAAATACAGATATAATAGATATAATAGAGGTATAAAATACAGTCATACTAGATATAATAGACATAGGTATAAAATATAGTCATAATAGATATAGGAATAAAATATAAACATAATAGATGTAATGGATATAGGTAACAATAAAGACATAATAGATATAGGTTAAAATATAGACATAATAGAAATAATATGCAGTTATAAAACATAGACAAAATAGATATAATAAATAGAGGTATAAAATATAGACATAATTGATATAATAGATATAATGGATAGAGGTATAAAATATAGACATAATAGATATAATAGAGGTGTAAATTATAGACATAATAGATATAATAGATATAGGTATAAAATATAGACATCATAAATATAGTAGATAGACGTATAAAATATAGACATAATAGATATAACAGATAGACGTATCAAATATAGAAAAAATAGATATAATAGATATAACAGATAGAGGTATAAAATATGGACATAATAGATATAATAGTTATAGGTATAAAATATAGACATAATAGATGTAATAGATAGAGGTATAAAATATACACATAATAGATACAGACAGATATAGGTATAAAATAAAGACATAATAGACATAATAGATATAGGTATAAAGTATAGACATAATAGATATAGTGGATATAGTTATAAAATATAGACATAATAGATATAATCAATATGGGTATAAAATATAGACATAATAGATATAATACATATAGATATAAAATATAGACATCATCGATATACTAGATATAGTTATAAAATATAGACATAATAGATATAAATATAAAATATAGATATAATTGAATAGATATAGGTATTAAATATAGACATAATAGATATAGGTATAAAATATAGACATAACAGATATAGGTATAAAATATAGACATAGACTCGGAAAGGGGAACATCACTCACTGGGGCCTATCATGTGGAGGGGGGAGGGGAGAGGAGGGACTGATTGCATTGGGGAGTTATACATGATATAAATGATGAATTGATGGGTGCTGTCGAGTTGATGGTTGCAGCACACCAACATGGCATAAGTATACATAAGTAACAAACCTGCACGTTATGCACATGTACACTAGAACTTAAAGTATAATAAAAAAATAAAATAAAATAAAATCAGAATTCAAAAAAATAAAATAAAATAAAATAAATAAAATATAGACATAATAGATACAGGTATAAAATATAGATATAATAGATATAGGTATAAAATATACATATAATAGATATAACAGATATACATATAAAATACAGATATAATAGATATAGGCATAAAATATAGACATAATAGATATAATAAATATAGTTATGAAATATAAACATAATAGACATAATATATATAGGTGTAAAATATAGATATAATAGATAAAATAGATATAGGTATAAAATATAGATAAACAGATATAGGTACAAAATATAGATATAATAGATACAGGTATAAAATACAGAAATAATAGATATGATAGATACAGTTATAAAATATAGACATAATAGATATAATAGATATAGCTATAAAATATAGACATATAAGATATAATAGATAGAGGTATAAAATATAGATATAATAGATATAGGTAAAAAATACAGATATAATAGATATAATAGATTTACGTATAAAATATAGATACAATAGCTATAGGTATAAAATACAGATATAATAGATATAATAGATACAGATATAACATATAGATATAATTGATAAAATTACAAAATATAAATATAATAGATATAATAGATACAGGTATAAAATATATACATAATAGTTATAGGTATAAAATATGGACATAATAGATATAATAGAGTTATAAAATATAGACATAATAGACATAATAGATATAGTTATAAAATATAGTCATAATAGATATAATAGACATAGTTATAAAATATAGACATATAAGATATAATAGATATAGGCATACAATATAGTAATAAAAGATATAATACATATAGGTATGAAATATAGATATTATAGATATAATAGATATACATATAAAACATACACATAGTTGATATAATAGATATAGGTATAAAATATAGACATAATAGATATACATATAAAATATAGACATACTTGATATGATAGATATAAGTATAAATATAGACAAAATGGATATAATAGATATAGGTATAAAATATAGACATAATAGATATAATAAATACAGGTACAAAATATGGATATAATAGATATAGGTATAAAATATAGATATAATAGATATAATAAATATAATAGATATAGGTATATAGGTACAGATATAGGTACAAAACATAGACATAATACATATGATAGATATAATAGATATACATATATATACGTAATAGATATAAGAGATAAAGTTATAAAATATAGACATAATAGATATAATAGATACAGGTATAAAATATAGATATAATAGATATAGGTATAAGATATAGATTTAATAGATATAATAGATAAAGGAACAAAATATAGACATAATAGATATAAGAAATATAGGTATAAAATAGAGACATAATTGATTTGATAGATATAGGTATAAAATATAGACATAATAGATATAATAGATATAGGTACAAAATATAGACATAATAGATATAATAGATATAGGTATAAAGTATAGACATAATAGATTTAATAGATATAAGTATAAAACATATATAGATATAATAGAGGCATAAAATATAGACATAATAGATATAATAGGTATTGGTGTTAAATATAGACATAATAGATGTAACAGATATAGCTATGAAATATACACATAATAGATATGAAAGATATATGTATATGAAAGATATAGGTATAGATATAATAGATATAGGTAAAAAATATAGCCATAATAGATATAATAGATATAGGTATAAAATATAGACATAATAGATATAGGTATAAAATACAGATATAATAGATTTAATAGATATAGGTATAAAACATTGATATGACAGATATAATAGATATAGGTAAGAAATATGGACATAATAGACACAATAGATATAGGTATAAAATATAGACATAATAGATATAATAGATATAGGTATAAAATATAGACATAATATATATAATGGATATACCTATAGAATATATAATATATATATAATAGATATACGTGTAGAATGTAGACATAATAGATATAATACATATAGGTATAAAATATACACATAAGAGATATAATAGATACATGTATAAAATGTAGACATAATAGATATAATAGATATAGGGATAAAATATAGACATAAAAGATATAATACATATAGGTATAAAATATAGACATCATCGATATAATAGATATAGGTATAAAATAAAGACGTAATAGATATAGATATAAAATATAGATATAATAGATAGAATAGAGAGAGGTATAAAATATAGACATAATCGATATAGGTATAAAATATATACATAATAGATATAGGGGATATAGTTATAAAATATAGACATAATAGATATAATAGATACAGGTATAAAACATAGATATAATAGATATAGGTACAAAATATAGATATAATACATATAATAGATATACGTATAAAATATAGAAATAATAAAATATAGGTATAAAATATAGATTTAATAGATATAATAGATAAAGGAATAAAATATAGATATAATAGGTATAATTATAAAAAATAAAGATAATAGCTATAATAGATATATGTATAAAATAGAGATACAATAGATATAGGTATAAAATAGATTTATAATAGATATAGGTGTAAAATATAAATATAATGGATATAATTGATATAGGTATAAAATATAGACATAATAGATATAATAGATAGAGGTATTAAATATAGACATAATAGATATAAGAGATAGAGGAATAAAATATAAACATAAGAGATATAATAGATAAAGGTATAAAATATAGTCATAATAGATATAATAGATATTGGTATGAAATATAGACATAACAGATATAGCTATAAAATATAGACATAATAGATATAATAGATATAGGTATAAAATATAGACATAAGAGGTATAATAGATATAGGAATAAAATACAGACATAATACATATAATCGATATAGGTATGAAATATAGACATAAGCGATATAGGTATAAAATATAAACATAATAGATATAATAGATATAGGTAAAAAATGTAGACATAAGTGATATAATAGATATAGGTATAAAATATAGACATAACAAATATATTCGATTCAGGTATAAAATATACACATAATAGATATAGGTATAAAGTAGAGACATAATTGATATAATTGATATCGGTATAAAATATAGACATAATACATACAAAAGATATAGGTATAAAATATAGACATAATAGATTCAATAGATATAGGTATAAAATATAAACATAATAGATATAATTGATACAGACATAATAGATATAATCGATAAAGGTATAAAATATAGACACAATAGACATAATAGATAGATGTATAAATTATAGACATAATAGGTATAATAGATGTTGGTATAAAATATAGACATAATAGATGTAACAGATATAGGTATAAAATATAGACATAATATATATAATGCAGAGAGGTATAAAAAAGACATAATAGACAGAATAGATAGATGTATAAATTATAGACATAATAGATACTATTGCTAGAGGTGAAATATAGACATAATAAATATAATAGATATAGGTATAAAATACAGACATAAAAGATATAATAGATATAGGTTTAAAACATAGACATAATAGATATAGGTATAAAATATAGACATAATACATATACATATAGGTATAAAATATAGACATAATAGATATAATACCTTTAGGTATAAAATGTAGACATAATACATAAAATAAACATAGGTATAAAATATAGACATAATATATATAGGTACAAAATATAGACATAATAGAAATAATAGATATAGTTATAGAATATAGACATAATAGTTATAATATATATAGGTATAAAATATAGACAGAATAGATATAATAGATATAGGTATAAAATATAGACATAATAGATATAATACATATAGGTATAAAATACATACATAGTAGATATAGGAGTAAAATACAGACATAATGGATATAATAGATAAAGGTATGAAATATAGATATAATAGATATAGGTATAAAATATAGATATAATAGATATAATCGATATACGTATAAAATATAGATATAATTGATATAGGCATAAAATATAGATATAAGAGATCCAGGTTTAAAATATACACATAATAGACATGATAGATATAAGTATTAAATATAGACGTAATAGATACAATAGAGAGATGTATAAAATGTAGACATAATAGATATAATAAGTATAGGTATAAAATATAGACATAACAGTTATAATAGACATAGGTATAAAATATAGACATAATAGATATACTAGGCATAACTATAAAATATAGATATAGATATAGATATAAAATAAAATAGTTATAATACACACAGGTATAAAATATAGATATAATAGATATAATTATAAAATATAAATATAATAAATATAATAGATATATGTATGAAATATAGACATAATAGATATAATACATATAGTTATAAAGTATAGACATAATAGATATAATAGATTAGGTATGAAATATAGACATAATAGATATAGGTATAAAATATAGACATAATAGATTAGGTATGAAATATAGACATAATAGATATTGGTATGAAATATACACACAATAGATATAACAGATACAGTTTAAATATAGACATAATAGATATAATAGATATATGTATGAAATATAGACATAGTAGATATAATAGATATAGGTATAAAATAGAAATAATAGATACAGGGATAAAATATAGATATAACGGATACAACAGATATAGGTATGAAATACAGACATAATAGATATACTAGACATAGGGATGAAATATAGACATTATAGGTATAATATAGGTATAAAATATAGACATAATACATATAATAGATATAGGTATAAAATATAGATATAATAGATATACGTATGAAATATAAACGTAAAAGATAGAATAGACATAGGTATAAAAAATAGACATAATATATATAATACATATACGAATGAAATATAGACATAGTAGATATAACAGATATAGATATATAATATAGACATAATAGGTATAGGTATAAAATATGGACATAATAGATATCATAGATAGAGGTATAAAATATGTACATAATAGATATAATAGATATAGGTAAAAAATATAGATACAATAGATATAATAGATATAGGTATAAAATATAGTCATAATAGATATAATAGACATAGGTATAATATGCAGACAGAATAAATATAACAGATATCGGTATGAAATATAGACATAATTGATATAATAGATATACGTATAAAATATACACATAATAGATATAATAGATAAAGGAATAAAATATAGACATAATAAATATACTAGATATACGTATAAAATATAGATATACTGGATATAATAGATATAGGCATAAAATATAGACATAATAGATATAATAGATATAGGTATAAAATATAGACATAATAGATATAATAGATATAGGTATAAAATATAGACAAAATAGATATAGTAGATATAGGTATTAAATATAGACATAATAGATATAGGTATAAATATAGACATAATAGATATAGGTATAAAATATAGACAAAATAGATATAATAGATATAGGTATAAAAATTGACCTAATTGATAGATATAGGTATAAAATATAGACATAATAGATATAATAGATATAGGCATAATATATAGATATACTAGATATAATAGATATAATAGATATAGGTACGAAATATAGACATAATAGACATAAGTGATATCGGTATAAAATATAGACATTAATACATATAAGAGATACAGGTATAAAATAAGGTCATAATAGATAGATTTAGTTATAAAATATAGACGTAATAGATAAATTTATACAATATGGATATGAGAGATAAAGGTATAAAATATAGATGTACTACATATAGGTATAAAATATGGATATAATAGATATAATAGATATACGTATAAAATACAGATATATTTGATATAGTCATAAAATATAGATATAATAGATATAAAAGATATAGGAATAAAATATAGATATAATAGAAATGATTATAAAATATGAATCTAATAGATATAATAGATATAGGTATTAAATATAGATATAAGAAATATAGGTATAAAATATAGTTATAATAGATATACAAATAAAAAAATAGATATAATAGATATAATAGAGGTATAAAATATAGACATAATAGAAATATTAGATATAGGTATAAAACATAGACATAATAGATATAACAGACATAGGTAAAAAATATAGATAGATTGGATATAATATAGGCATAAAATATACAAATAATAAATATAATAGATATAGGTATAAAATATAGACATAAGAGATATAATAGATATAGGTATAAAATATAGACATAATAGATATAATAGATATAGGTATAAAATATAGATATAATAGATACAATATATATAGACATAATAGATATAAGAGATACTGGTATAAAATATAGATATAACAGATATAGGTATAAAATATAGACATAATAGATTTAAGTATAAAGTATAGACACAATAGATATAATAGATACAGGTATAAAATATACACATAAGAGGTATAGTAGATGAAGGTATAAAAATAGACATAGTAGATATAATAGATATAGGTATAAAATATAGACAGAATTGATATGGGTATAAAATATAAACATAATACATATAATAGATATAGGTATAAAATATCGACATAAGAGATATAATAGATATAGGTATAAAATATAGAAATAACACATATAATGGATACAGGTATAAAATGTAGACATAATAGATATAGGTATAAAGTATTGACATAATAGATATAATAGATATAGGTAAACATATAGACATAATACATACAATAGATATAAGTATAAAATATAGACATAATAGATATAATAGATATAGGAATAAAATATAGACATAATAGATGTAAGAAATATAGGTATAAATAGAGACATAATAGATTTGATGGCTATCGGTATAAATATAGACATAAAAGATATAATAGACATAGGTATAAAATATAGATATAATAGACATAATAGATATAGGCACAAAATATAGACATAATAGATATAATAGATAAAGGTATAAAATATAGATATAATACATATAGGTATAAAGTAGTGATATAATAGATATAATAGATATATGTATAAAATATAGATATAATAGATATAAAATATGAATCTAATAGGTATGACAGATATAGGTATTAAACATAGATATAAGAAATATAGGTATAAAATATAGCTATAATAGATATAGGTATAAAATATAGATATAATAGATAGAGTTAAAATATAGACATAATAGATATAATAGATATAGGTAAAAACTATAGACAAAATAGTTATAGGTATAAAATACAGACATAATAGATATAATAGATACAGGTATAAAATATAGGTATAATAGATATAATAGATATAGGTATAAAATATAAACATAATAGATATAATAGATATAGGTATAAAATATAGACATAATAGATATAATAGATATAGGTATAAAATATATTCATAATAGATATAGTTATAAAATGCAGACATAATAGATATAATAGATATAGATATTAAATACAGACATAATAGATATTGGTATAAAATATAGACATAATAGATATAGGTATAAAATATAGACATAATAGATATAATAATATAGGTATAAAATATAGACTTAATAGATACAAGTTTAAAATATACACATAATACGTGTAATAGATATAGTTATAAATACAGACATAATAGATATAATAGATATAGGTATAAAATATAGGCAGAATAGATATAGGTATAAAAATACAGACACAATAGATATAATAGATATAGGTATAAAATATACCGTAATAGATACAATAGATATAGGCATAAAGTATAGACATCATAGATATAGGTATAAAATATAGACATAATATAATAGATAGAGGTATAATATATAGATATAATAGATATACGTATTAAAATATAGACATAATAGATATAATTGATATAGGTATAAAATATAGATATAAAGGATATAATAGAGGTATAAAATATAGACATAATAGATATAATAGATAAAAACATAATAGATATAATAGATATAGGTATTAAAATATAGACATAATAGATATAGGTATGAAATATAGACATAATAGATAGATATAGGAATTAAATATAGACATAACAGATATAGGTATAAAATACAGACATAATAGTTATAGGTATAAAATATAGACATAATAGATATAGGTATAAAATATAGACATAATACATATCGGTATAAAATATAGACATAATAGTTTTAATAGATATACTTATAAAATATAAACATAATAGATATAGATATAAAATATAGACATAATATATAAAAGAGGTATAAAATATAGACAAAATAGATATAGGTATTAAATATAATAGAAATAAGTATGAAATATAGACATAATAGATATAATAGGTCTGGGTATAAAATAAAGACATAATAGGTATAATAGATATAGGTATAAGCTATAGACCATAATAGATATAATAGATATGGGTATAAAATATAGACATAATAAATTTAATAGATATAGGTATAAAACATTGATATAATAGATATAGGTATAAATACAGGACATAGTAGATATAATTTGATATTGGTATAAAATATAGACATAATAGATATAATAAAGATATAAAATATAGACATAATAGGTATAATAGATATAGGTATAAAATATGGATATAATCGATATAGGTTATAAAATATAGACAGAGTAGATATAATAGATATAGGTTATGAAATATAGACATAATAGATAATAAATATAGGTATAAAATATAGACAGTAGATATAATAGATATAGGTATAAAATATAGACAAATATCGGTATAAATATAGACATAACAGATATAATACATATAGGTATAAATATAGACATAAGTGGTATAAAAATATAGGTTTATGAAATATAGACAAAACAGATATAGGTAATAAAATATACACATAATAGACATAATAGATAGATGTATAAGATATAGACATAATAGATATAATGGATATAGGTAGAAAATATAGACATAATAGATATAATATATGTAAAAGATATAGACATTATCGATATAATAGACATAGGTATAAAATATAGACATAATAGATATAATAGATAAACATAGACATAATAGATATAATAGATATAGGAATAAAATATAGACATAATTAAAATAGGTATAAAATATGGACAAAATGGATATAAAAGATAGTAGGTATAAAAATATAGACATAAGAGATATAATATAGGCATAAAATATAGACATAATAGATATAATAGATATATGTATAAGATGTAGACATAATCGATATAATAGATACAGGTTTAAAATGTAGACATAATAGATATAATAGATATAGGTATGAAATACAGACATAATAGATATAATAGATATAGGTATGAGATATAGACATAATAGATATAATAGATATAGATATGAAATATAGACATAATAGAAATAAGAGGTATAGGTATGAAATATAGACATAATAGATATATGGATAAGATATAGACATAATAGATACAGTAGATATAGGTATAAAATATAGACATAATAGATATAATATATATAGGTATAAAATATAGACATAATATACGCATTAAATATAGACATAATAGATATAATAGAAATAGGTATAAAATATAGACATAATAGATATAGGTATAAAATATAGACATAATAGATATAGTAGATTTAGGTATAAAATATAGACATAATAGATATAATCTATATAGGTATAAAATATAGACATAAAACATATCGGTATAAAACATAGACATAATAGATATAGGTATAAAATATAGACATAGATATAATAGATATAGGTATAAAATATAAACATAATAGATATAAGAGGGATGGGTATAAAATATACACGTAATACATATAATAGATATAGGGTGTAAAATATAGACATAGTAGATATAATAGATAAAGGTATAAAATATAGACAGAATAGATATAGGTATAAAATACAGACATAATAGATATAATACATATAGGAAATAAAATACCGACATAATTTAAATATGTATAAAATATAGACAAAATAGATATAAATGGATATAGGTATAAAATACAGACATAATAGATATAATACATATAGGTATAAAATAGAGACATAATAGCTATAAGAGATACATGTATAAGATGTAGACATAATAGATATATAGATTAGATATAAAATATAGACATAATAGATATCGGTATAAAATATAGACAGATATAATAGATATAGGTAAAAAAATATACACTAACTGGTATAAAAATATAGGTATGAAATATAGAACATAATAGATATAGGTATAAAATATACACATAATAGATATAATGGATATATGTATAAGAAAAAGACATAATAGTTATAATCGATATAGGTATAAAATATAGTATAATATATAATTAGATTAAAGGGAAAAAATATAGACATTGCTAAATATAATAGATATTATAAAATACAGATATGGTAGATAATATAGATATTGTTATAAAATATAGACCTAATAGATAAAATAGATATAGATATAAAATATGGACATAATAGATATAATAGATATAGGTATAGAATATAGTTATTATAGATATAGGTATACAATACAGACCCTAATAGATATAACAAGATATAGGTATCCAATAAGGACATAATAGATATAATAGATATAGGTATAGAATATAGACATAATAGATATAATACACATAGGTATAAAATGCCGACATAGTAGATATAATAGTAAGAGGTATAGTATACACATTATAGATATATGTATAAATATCGACATAATAGATACAATACATATAGGTATAATATATATACAGATAAATAGATATAGATATAAAATATAGACATAATAGTTATAGTATAAAATATAGACATAATAGATATAATAGAAACAGGTATAAAATATAGACATTAATAGGTATAATAGATACAGGAATAAAATATAGACATAATTGAAATAGGTATTAAAATATAGACAATACAGATATAAATGATATAGATATAAAATATAGACATAATAGATATAATGGATATAGTTATGAAATATAGACAAAATAGATATAATAGAAATATGTATAATATATATACCTAATCGATATAATAGATATAGGTATAAAATATAGACATAAGAGATATAATAGATATAGGGTATAAAATATAGACATAATAGATATATATAGGAATAAATACAGACATACTTGAAATAGGTATAAAATATAGACAAATAGATATAAAAGATATAGATATAAAATATAGACATAATAGATATAATAAATATAGGTGTAAAATATAGAATAATAGATATAATAGATACACGTATAAGATATAGACATAATGGATATCATACATAAAGATATAAAATATACACATAATAGATATAAGAGGTATAGGTTTGAAATATAGACATAATAGATATAATAGATATATACATAAGATATACACATATACCATAGATATAGGTATAAAATATGCACGTAATAGATATAATACATATAGATACAAAATATAGACATATAGATATAAAATAATTATAGGTATACAAATAGACAATAGATATATAGATATAGGTATTAAATATAGCCATAATAGATATAGGTACAAAATATAGACATCATAGATATTGGTATAAAATATAGACAAAATAGATATAGGTATAAAATATAGACATAGATAATAGATATAAAATATAAACATAATAGATATAATAGAGATGGGGAGAAAATATAGACGTAATAGATATAATAGATATAGGTATAAAATATAGACATAAGAGATATAATAGAAAAGGTATAAAATATAGACATAATAGATATAATAGATATGGGAATAAAATATGGACATAATTGAAATAGGTATAAATATAGAGAAAATAAAATATAGAGATATAGTATAAATAATAGACATAAGAGATACAATAGATATAGGTATGAAATATAGACATAATAGATACAATAGATATAGGTATAAAATAGACATAATAGATATAATATATACAGCTATAAAATATAGACATAAGAGATAATAATAGATATATAGATATGAATATAGACATAATAGATATAGGTAGACAATAGACAAAATAGATATAGGTATAAAATATAGACATATATAATATAATAGGTATAAAATATAAACATGATAGACATAATAGAGAAGGGTATAAAATAAAGACATAATAGATATAATAGATATAGGGGTAAAATATAGACATAGTAGATATAATAGATATAGGTATAAAATATAGACATAATGGATATAATAAATATAGGTATATATAGAGACATACTAGATATAATAGATATGGTATAAAATATAGACATAACTGGTATAAAAATATAGGTATGAAATATATACATAATACATAGAGGTATAATATATACACATAATAGATATAATAGATATATGTATAACATATAGACATGATAGATATAATAGATATAGGTATAAATATAGATATATAGATATAATAGATACAGAATTAAATACAGACATATTGAAATAGGTATGAAATATAGACAAAATAGATACAAAAGATATAGGTATCAAATATAGACATAATAGGTTATAGATATATGTATAAGACATATACATAACAGATACAATAGGTATACGTATAAAATAGACATAATAGATATAATATATACAGTTATAAAATATACACATAATAGATATAATAGATATAGATATAAAATATAGACATAATAGATATAATAGATATAGGTATAAAATATAGACATAATAGATATAATAGATATAGGTATAAAATATACACATAATAGATATGATAGATACAGCTATGAAATATAGACATAATAGATATAATCGATATAGGTATAGATATAGACATCATAGATATAATAGATATACGTATAAAATATAGACATAATAGATATAATAGATATAGGTATAAAATATAGATAAAATAGATATACGCGTAAATATAGGTATAGTAGATATAATAGATATAGGTATAAAATGATATAATAATATAGGTTTGAAATATAGATATAATATAATAGATATAGGTATAAAATATAGATGTAATAGATATAGTTATAAAACATAAATATAACAGATACAATAGATATAGGTATAAAATATAGATAAATAGTTATAGGTATCAAATTAGACATAATAGTTATAATAGATATCGGTATATAATATAGACATAATAGATATAATATATGTAAGTATAAAATATAGACATAACAGATTATAGATATAGGGAAAAAAGAGATATAATACATATAGGTATAAATATAGATATAATTGATATAGGTATAAAATATAGACATAATAGTTATAATAGATATAGGTATAAAAATATATATATAGGTATCGGTATAAAATATAGACATTAAAGATATAATAGATAGCGGTATAAAATATAGATATAACAATATAGGTATAAAATATGGGTATAATAGATATAATAGATTACGTATAAAATATAGATATAATATATAGGTATAAAACATAGACATAATATATAGATATAGGTATGAAATATAGACATATAGATATAATAGATATAGGAATACAATACAGACATAATATATAATTGTTATAGGTATAAAATACAGACATAATAGATATAATAGATATAGATATAAAATATAGACATAATAGATAGATATAGGTATAAAATATAAACATAATAGATACACGCATAAAAGATACACATAATAGATATAATAGATATAGGTATAAAATATAGACATAATAGATAGAGGTATAAAATATAGACATAATTCATATAATAGATACAGGTATAAAATATAGACATAATATATAATAGATATAGGTATAAAATATACATAATGGATATAGGTATAAAATATAGACAGAAAAGATATAGGTATAACATTTAGACATAATAGATATAGATATAGGCATAAAATATAGAAATAATAGATATAATAGATATAGGTATAAAATATAGACATAACAGATATAGGTATAAAATGTAGACATAATACATATTAGATATAGGTATAAAATATACAAAGAATAGATATATATATATAGGTGTAAAATATAGACATAATAGATATAATAGATATAGCTATAAAATATACACATAATATAAAATAGATATAGGTATGAAATATAGACATAATAGATATAGGAATAAAATATAGACATAATAGATATAATAGATATAGGTACTAAATATAGACATAATAGATATAGTTATGAAATATAGACATAATAGATATAGGAATAAAATATAGACATAATAGATATAATAGATAGGTACTAAATATAGACATAATAGATATAGGTATAAATATAGACATAATAGATATAGGTATAAGATATAGACAATAGATATAGTAGACATAGGTATAAAACATAGACATAATACATACAATAGTTATACGTATACAATATAGACATAATAGATATATAGATATAGGTATAAAATTAGACATATCATGTATTACGACATTAGTATACAATAGAGACATTAACATGGATTCTAGATATAGGTATAAAATAGAGCATAATGATAGATAGGAATAGGTATAATCTCTGACATAATTAGATGATAATAGATATAGGTTTAAATAACTACATGATAGATTATATAATCAAGGTTATAACATCCTAGAGTATAAGAGAATATCGGGGACAAAATATAGATGTAATAGATTAATGGAACCATAGGTATAAAATATAGATATAATAGATATAGTTATAAATAGAAAATATAACAGATTACAACATATAGGTAATAAAATATAGCAAATATAATAGTATAGGTATAAAATATAGACATAATAGGTTTAATATAGATATAGGTAGTAAAATATAGACATACTATAACAATATATAGGGTATAAAATATCGTATAATAGTATACGTAAAAAAAGCTAACCAATAAGATTATGTTAAAATATAGATATATAAGATCTAAAGATACCAGATATTAAAAACTATCGAATAACCGATAAAATAATAAATATACATATGACAGATATAATGTATAGGCATATAACACTACGTCATATATAGATATAAGTATAAATACTGTTATAGTATAGGTTATCAAAATATAGATATAATGATACATAGATAGAGATTATAAATATAGACATAAGAGATTATACGTTATCAAACTTTGAAACCCAATAGTTTATAAGCAGATATCGGTTCATTCAATATAGACCAATCACTAGTAATTTGTATAAAATATAGGACCTAATAGATTAATTTCGATATAGGTATAAAATTGGACATAATAGA
This sequence comes from Rhinopithecus roxellana, assembly GCF_007565055.1. Taxonomy (NCBI): domain Eukaryota; kingdom Metazoa; phylum Chordata; class Mammalia; order Primates; family Cercopithecidae; genus Rhinopithecus; species Rhinopithecus roxellana. The sequence goes on from NW_022144098.1 coordinate 31,823, forward strand.
TACAAGAGACGTATAAAATAGACATAATAGACTGATCTACGTATAAAACTATAGATATACTATAATATAGAACCAGATATAATCAGATATTGGTATAAAATATAGAACATAATACAGATTATAGTATTAGTTCATAAATAATATATAATATAGGTAGAGGTATAACAATATAGACATAAGTAGGTATAATAGCCTAAGGTATAAAATTAGACATAATAGATATCATCGCTTGCGTTTAAAATATGGACATAAGAGATATAATAGATGAGTATGAAGGTAGTTAAAATGATTATTATAGTATATGTTCATAACTAATATACAAGTAGATATAATAGATATAGGTATCAAATGACTAGACAAATAGATATAATAGATACCAGACATAGAGATCTAATAGTATAGGTATAAATAAGACATCGTATTCTATAACAGGTAAAGTATTGAAAATAGACATAAATAGAATGTATAAAATACAGATATATAATTATATAGAAAGGGTATAAAATACAGTCATACTAGAATATAATAAACATAGTCTGACAATTAGTCAGTAATAATATAGGAATAAAATAAAACATAAATAGTGTAAGGATAAGGTAACATAAAGACTAATAGATATAGGTAAAAGACTAATCATAATAGAAAATATAATCAGCAGTTATAAAACATAGACAAATAGATATAATAAATTAGAGGTATTAAAATATATGACATTAATTGATATAATAGATATAATGGATAGAGGTAGAAAATATAGACATAATAGATTATAAAGAGGTGTAAATTTAGACATAATAGATATAAGATGATCAGGTATAAATATAACATCATAAATATAGTAGATAGACGTATAAATATAGAATAATAGATATACAGTACGTATCAAATTAGAAAATAATATATAAT